>NW_006239678.1:13977-14290 GCF_000226075.1 Solanum tuberosum | reverse complement strand
GTTGAAAAAGTGGTGATTTTGAAAATTCCTAATTGAGTCAAGTGAGCATGTGAATGAGTTAATGAGTTGAGTCATTTCTTGAGTTTGAGCTGTTGTCACTTAAATGATTCTTGGTTTTTTAAAATGTTTCATGAGAATGAGAGGATTTCTTTTGTGAAAAGTTTGTATGTGGACTATTTGTTAGTACCAACCGAAGCCATTACCTTTGTGCTTAATTGAGAAAGGGAAATTGATTAAGAGCCTCTTGTGTTTTTGATTTTCTTTACTTGAGGACCAATAAAGTTTCTAAGTTGTGGGGGGGGGGGGGGTGTGG
>NW_006239678.1:0-4745 GCF_000226075.1 Solanum tuberosum | reverse complement strand
GAAATAAGAAAAGAAAAATGGAAAGTAGTGTGGATTGTGCATGGGTTTGGAAAGTGAAGATAAGTGGAGAAAGTTGGAAATAATGAGTTGTTGTGTAGTGTTCAAGGAGGGTGTAGTAACTTAAACCTAAATGATATCCTAACCTTTCCCTAAGCTTTGTGAGTGTGAGTGTTGCATCTTTGTCCCTTGTCTTGTTTATATGTGTGTGGTTTTGGGATACTTCTTTCTTGTGAGGGCATGTAAGTTGAAAAAGTGGTGATTTTGAAAATTCCTAATTGAGACAAGTGAGCATGTGAATGAGTTAATGAGTGGAGTCATTTCTTGAGTTTGAGTTGTTTTCACTTAAATGATTCTTGGTTTTTGAAAATGTTTCATGAGAATGAGAGGATTTCTTTTGTGAAAAGTTTGTATGTGGACTATTTGTTAGTACCAACCGAAGCCATTACCTTTGTGCTTAATTGAGAAAGGGAAATTGATTTGTTGTGTGTTTTGAAATAAGTGCCTCTTGTGTTTTTGATTTTCTTTACTTGAGGACAAACAAAGTTTCTAAGTTGGGGGTGATGATGAGTGGTGGATTTTAGGACAAACAAAGTTTCTAAGTTGGGGGTGTTGATGAGTGGTGGATTTCCACTCATTTGAGGTTCTTTTCGTAGTTATTTTGGCTTGCTTTAGTTTAGAAATTGGTGATTTTAATGTGGTTTTTTTCATATTTGCATGAAAATGAAATGGAGAGTCGATTTAGGAGATATTTGAAGAAACCAAGTGAACTTGAGGCAAAAAGAGGTCAAGAGCTGAAAATGCGATTTCTGGCAGGGGAAAGTATCCTTCACGAACGCGCTTGAAGAAACCAAGTGAACTTTATTTGCCTATTTGAATGTTTTCATTTAGGGGAAGACGTTTGCTAAACCTGAACTCAAATCATGCATTGAGGAGTTTGAAGAAAAGTTGAATAAATTCGACATTGAGAGGAAGGAACAAGAACTTACTGCCAAAAATGCTCAAAGCCATCAACAAAAAGTTGAAAGCTTGGACAACATCACGGTGACTGAAAAAGAAGAAGAGGAAATTAGTGAATCTGAAATTACTGGTGCCTACACTCTATCATAAACTTATGCACAGTCCTGGAACAATTTATATCTTCCTTAATCTCCTAGCGCAGTGCCTTGTTTGAAATACTTGAGTCCATCCTGACTACTAAATCTCTGGAAGGTCTTCGTACAAGTCAACTTTCATGTAGGGTAAGTATTATTTCAAACATCTATGTTCACCTATCTCCTACTAGTGCCTTCTATGTTCTCTTTTGGGTAATTGAGTTTGTTGTTTAGTTGGTCTAGGTTTGTGTTATTTCTTCAGGATAGTGGTGACTGTTCAGGAAAGCAACCTTTGCATCCACAGAGCTAGAAGCTTTGGGGTACTCTCCAGATGAATCAGTAAGCTTTGTGAACGCCAACTACCTGCAATTTAGTAGGTTTCTCCTTGATCCATCCTCCTCACCTCCCATAACTTCAGAAACAGCCAACAACAGAAAACTCTTATTAGGGGGTTCATGGGGTTTGGGGAACATTGAGTCAATTCCTTGGGTTATTTTCCCATCTTTGCTCCGTTTATTTTGAGCTTTTTGATTACCATCACATGGACCTGTTTGATCAACTTTATCAGGGGAATGGGGTTGTGGGAGAGTTAAGTCAATACCTAACTTTTCCACCTGCTGCTTTTTGAAATTATTTTCCTTCAAATTTAGGTTGTTCACTGGTTTGTAGACTTTATTTTGATGACCATGGCCTTGCTGACGTTTGTTATTTTTCCTTTTTTTGAGTTTGCCACTCATCCATTTGTTGTTTGTCCATCTCAGGTTGTGTTTGTTGCAATTTTTTTTAGGTATCCTAAGCACCTTAAACACTAGCAGTCATATTAGCATTAACCTGTGGAGGAGAAGTTTGGGGAATTACCTGATTGCTGGCATTTGCAGTCTTCTTGCCCTTGATATTATTTGCAGCTTCAGCTTCTCTTCTCTTCTCTTTATGTTACAAACTTGTGATGTGTGTCCTTGGTGTTTGCAATAAGAAACTCTGGTAGTCCCTCATATTGGATGGCTTGCCATCTTCCCACAGTAAAGTCTTCTTCATCAAACCCCATCCAAACATGATGAGGTCTTTCTTTCGTAATGTCTATTTGCATCCTAATTTTTGCCACACTGCCTCTAATTTTTTTGGAGAGATGCAGCATCCAAATATAAAGTTTTACCAATAGGAGATAGGAGGGAAGTCAAAAACTCTTTGTTATAGCAATGCCAAGGTAGCTCTGGTAGAGTAACCCATACATGCACAATGGGGGTCTCTTCCTCAGGAGTGTAGGTGGGGGTCTAGACTTGGAGTCTCATTAATTGATCCTCAATGTACATCTTTTGTATGTTCCACACAGAAATATGATCTTCTTCGTTGTCCAAGTCAATATAAGTATGCCTCGTATTAAAGTGAGCTATTTTGACACCACAAGTAAGCTGAGTATGAAGGATAAAACTCTTCCTGATAAGTTCAATTTTTGGCGTAGTGTTTGTGAACTTCCCAACCATAGTGTATTTTCATCTTGAAGCTAATTTCACCAAAAAATCCTCTTTTTTAAAAATCACTGCTGGCAGGCCTTATGTTGTAGGGAGTGTAGGAGTCAATATCTCAATAGATATTTCATTCTTAGCTTGGTTAGCTCATAGTCTTGTTGCAAAAGTTTGGATCACAGTGAAAGGACCTGGTTCAGAGATCAGCCCATTTTTTATGTTTGTACAATGATCATGGTGTCTAAAAATTTTGGTATTATTTTCCATATGAGATTGTTGTTTCTTTTGAGGGTTGTTGGGAATATATTTATCGAAGTTGGAAGTGAGTTTAGTGAGATTATGGGGAATAGGAGCAGTAGGTTTTTGGGAGGTGGTAGATACATCTTTAGTTCTATTCTCTTCAGCATTCAAAACCTTATGATTGATGGAATTGTTAAGATCAACAGGGATAGGATTTTGTCTAAGACGAACCTGCCAGTTCCTTTTTTCGTTTTCAACAATCTGCATAGAATGTGTCAGCGCACTCAAATGTTGCTCAATTGCATCAGATTGCAATTGAGCTTCATTTTTAACAAACATCTTGGGATCATTAAGCATTGGATGAGCATTAGTATACTTACCTTGATCAGCGAAAGGTCTTATATTACCACTTACATTCATTTGTTGAGGTGCAACTTCATTACTAACACAATTAATACTATCCGAAGAGATTGAGACAGAGTTGCTTAGTATACTTACCTTGATCAACAAGAGGTCTTATAGTACCACTTACATTCATTTGTTGAGGTGCAGCTGCAGTACTAACACAATTAATACAATCCGAAGAGATTGAGACAGAGTTGTTAGGACACTTTCCTTGAGGTTTTGTGATTTGTTTGTTGGAATTTTGTTGAACATTTGGTTGATCATTGCCAGACACAACTTCTTTAGCATTATTGAGTATTGTCAAGTCTTGATCAGGCTGCTCAGAATTACCCCTGCCTTTTATAGCATTTGAAATTCATTTATCTCTGTGTTTGAAGGACCCGATTTTGGTTCACAACCTGGCTTTGAGCTATTGAAGGTTAAATAAACTGACCTTCTTCACCTGAGTATGTGACCTTTTGACTGTTAGGATGAGAATTTTGCACATTCGTCTCTCTCCTTGACTGTTTTTGAGCTTATGAGATGTGTTTTCTTGTGTTGAGTGTTTTGGCATCTATTTAGGAAATCTATGTACAATTTTATGCAGGGTAGAGAATAAGTTATGTGGGTATTAGTTATACATGGATAAAATTATAAAGTTACATATTTACCCCTTCTTTTTCCATAAGGGTAGCTTAGTTTAGGAACAAATTCTGAAAGGACCAGTAATATATGAATTAACACTAGTATATATACAAATTAATAAGCAATTATAATATATGGTTTAAAATATTTATATCTTTAAATAATAAAAAGTATTCTTGCTAGAAATTCACCAAGTAGTATTTTAGGAAGTAGCAATCACCGCTTAAGTTGTTTTCTCATTTTTTGACAACACTCTTTCAATTCTCCACATTATTGATAATTTCTCTGACTTTTATAAGGTATTCTTTAATTCACTTTTAATTTTTCTGGTGTATTTAACGTGATTCAAGATTAGAAAAAAATATATATTTAAACAATATCATTATCACTTGATTTTTGTTTGGGACATGTATATAATTAATTTATTACAAATCAAACTTTCAATACGAAATGATTCATGTAATATTATTCATACATAACTAATACCTGCATAACTACAATCAGTAATCAAACGACCCCTTTGGGTTTAGGATTAAGGTTTTTTAGGGTTAATGGTTTAGGATTTAGGCCTTAATATTTAGGGTTTATGGTTAGGGATTTAGGATATAGGCACTCTTAGTTTAGGGTTTAGGTTTTATGGTTTAGGGTTCAATGTTTAGTCCCAAAAGTTTAGGATTTAGGGTTTAGAGGTTAGAATTTATGATTTACGCTTAAGGATTTAGGCCCTAAGGTTTAGAGTTTAGGGTTTAGGGTTTAGGATTTTAGGATTTGGGCACAAAGGTTGGAGATTTTGAGTTTAAGGTTTAGATTTTAGGTCCTAAGTTTAGGGTTTAGGCCCTATGAGTTAGTGTTTAGGGTTTAGGACTTAATGGTATCAGAGCCATTGATAATAAGAAACATAGTAAGAAACATACAAGTAGAA
>NW_006239677.1:139223-140107 GCF_000226075.1 Solanum tuberosum | reverse complement strand
CTACATAATTAAACCCTGCATAACTAATACCTACATAGTTAAACCCTGCATAACTAATACCTACATAATTAAATCCTACATAACTAATACTTACATAATTAAATCCTGCATAACTAATACCTACATAATTAAATCATGCATAACTAATACCTGCATAACTCTAACCAGTAACCAAACGGCCCCTAAGAGTATATTTGACTTCTTCCGTTCAATTGAGAGGAAAATTTGCAAATAGCCACTAAAATAAATTTAATTATGCTCTTTATATATAGTTTGGTAATTATGATTCGTAGCAATATATTAGAGAGACAAGAGAGGCGAGTGAGACTGAGAGAGGGAGGAGAGAGGTGAGCAAGAGAGGACAAAGAGTGGAGAGAGGCGAATTGTAATTGTATATGTATCAGATAATTGTAAATATATGGTTAACGGTTAATCACAAATTATAATCAATACAAACTATATTATATTAAGTAATTAATTAGTATATACTTATCTATCCACGTAATTTTCCTTTTAATTAATCCGATAATAGAAACGCTCTCTTCCTTTTAAAGAAGGGAAAAGGCTCAAATATGCCATCGAACTTTCAGAAAAGGCTCATTTATGCCATCCGTTAAAAGTTTGGCTCATCTATGCCATTACCGTTTAAGAAAAGGCTCATTCATGCCATTATTTTTTAACGGTGGTTTTGCAAAACCATTTTTTACACGTGGCCAATTATAATTCGGCCACGTCATTATTATTTTTATAATAAAAATTCAAAATTCTGAACAAACTTTTTTTGCAAAATCATTTTTTACACGTGGCCAATTATAATTCGGCCACGTCATTAATTTTTTTTATTAAAAAAATCAAAATTCTGAACAAAAATTGAATTAAAAAAA
>NW_006239677.1:129060-137908 GCF_000226075.1 Solanum tuberosum | reverse complement strand
CAGAATTTTGATTTTTTGTTATAAAAAAATCATTGACGTGGCCGAATTATAATTGGCCACGTGTAAAAAATGATTTTGCAAAAAAAGTTTGTTCAGAATTTTGAATTTTTATTATAAAAATAATAATGACGTGGCCGAATTATAATTGGCCACGTGTAAAAAATGATTTTGCAAAAAAAGTTTGTTCAGAATTTTGAATTTTTATTATAAAAATAATAATGACGTGGCCGAATTATAATTGGCCACGTGTAAAAAATGATTTTGCAAAAAAAGTTTGTTCAGAATTTTGAATTTTTATTATAAAAATAATAATGACGTGGCCGAATTATAATTGGCCACGTGTAAAAAATGGTTTTGTAAAACCACCATTAAAAAATAATGGCATGAATGAGCCTTTTCTTAAACGGTAATGGCATAGATGAGCCAAACTTTTAACGAATGACATAAATGAGCCTTTTCTGAAAGTTCGATGACATATTTGAGCCTTTTCCCTTTAAAGAAAAGGATCATTAAGCCAAACTTCCACTTCTGACCAACTTTTATTATTTTGCAGAGTTTACACTTTCCAAAGATGCTTAAATAATTGATATGAGTAGTTGAAAAGAAAGTGTTTCACGTCTCTGTATTTGGAAAAATCTAGTCAAACATTTTTTTAAATTTTGTTTGTTAGTCAAACTTATTGATTTTTTTTTTTATCTAAGAAAAGTTTTAAGTATGTGGAAAACAATTTTGTTAGTGAGAGTAAAAAAATAAGTTTCACTACGTTGATCGTCTCCTCTCACTCTTCAAATGAATTTTACTTGGAATACGTATAAATATTTTTGAAATAATAAATTTTGCTTATATACCAAACACATAAAATAAGTAAGACACATTTGAAAGATAAAAAAGTTATTTTCGATAAATAATTGACTCAATCAAAATAAATCAAAAAAAGAACTAAAAAAGCAAGAGCGAGCTAAAAGCAGGCGTGCCTCTTTTATACATTTGTTGAACTACGACACCACTTTCGTTGAACAACATCTCCTTTTTTTTTTTAAGTAGTTTGCATTCTTCAATTTGTTCTTATTTCATCATTTAACTCTATTTACAAATTTAACTGTTATTACAAAACAACGATTCCTACAATAAACAATTATTAAATGGGTTGTAAGCATATACACATAGATTTGATTTCGAAGATTGAACTTTTGGAGGTAAGTGTCTTTGTTTATTATTACAAGCAATTATAGCTGAGACATTATATGTTGCAAGAGAATACAACAAAACAGGCGATGAAGCTGTTACATAGTATCAACTAAGAGTCCGTTTCCAAAGGACCGCTGATTGCCACAATCGAGATTGTTACCAGGACTAACTCCAAGAATTCCACAATATCTCCTATAAAATCCAATTCTTGGACCCTATTATCATTCCCATGACCACATTCCATGCCACCATTGATGATGTTAGTGATGACACCGAATCCAGGGAGGCGATTAGCTGCTTGGTCAGCATTGGATGGTTGCCATTTTCCAGTGATGACATCATGACAAGAAGGCTTTGGTGATTGAGGGGTCATCCAGAACCAGATGGCTGATTTGAATGAGATGACTGAGTCCGTGGCTACTAAATCAGGATTGTTTAAAAGATCCACTCCAATGACTCTTCCACATGTCCCATAGTTGTAGTTGCTATGATTATTAATGTCAAAATACACATAATTAGACACTACAAGTTCATCAAATTTTACCACTGGACAAATAGATTAATCTAGCTTACTGTAAAATTTGAATTGGGCCTCGTCCGAAATATTTCCTTCCAGGAGCACAAGGCCATTGACTACTTGGTATACAATAGTCGCCCGGGCTACCTTGTTCTCTAAGAAAGCAGTAACCCCATGCATATGGTCCATCTGGTGCCGTAGGCCATCCTCCTATATATATATAAACGGGTAGATAATCAATTATTATTACTGAAAAGTTTGACTCACAATAAAATTATAATTATTCGATCTAAATATTGAATTTATCAAATTCAAATTGACGTACCAGTAGTTTCATGGGAGGTTTGGGCAAAGAAAGCAACAATTTCCCTTTTACGGGCAGTAGTATCACCAGTGCTGCCAAAGCCAGGAAAAGACTTCGCAGCAGTGATAAAGGCATTGTAACTATAGAAATTATTCTTTCCTTGACAAGCATTATCATTGCGATGATTAAGCATTTGATCGAACATGGAATTTGAGATGACACCGCCAAGGTCCCCGGTAGGACCGGGGCTGTCACGACACTGGCTCTGGCAATTGCCGGGAGTACAATGGGCATCAGTGTAACCACACCAGCCAAATTTGCTGCAACAGAGTCCCGCGGCACAAAGCGCACCTCCTGCCTGCACACCGCATTGCTCGGCCGAGGCAGTCAGCAAAAGTAGAGAAAATAGTAAAGAAAAAATTATGAATTCAAAATGACTCATTTTAGTGTTTTAGGAAAAGGTCATGATGGGGAACAAGTGGTAAAGCGAAAGGTATTTATAGCCAGAAATAATATCTCAGATTGTTATTTGAACTTTTTTCTCGAAAAGTCACTTAATTTTGACGGAGTAGATATGGGTGAATCGTTAGTGGTTGTGACTTATGAGGGGGGATGGACTTTAATTTGTGACAAAAATCAAATGTTTAGGTGGCGGCTCTTATCTTCTTTAAGTTTATTTTATTAATTTTCATTAATTATTATCTCAATTCTGAGCCGATGATAATATTTTATCAGTATGAAATTTAAGAATATTTTTTTATTATAAAATATATTATCTAAAATGAGTTATAAATATTTATGTAGATTGATTTTTGATTTATTAGTCATAAGTTATTAATTTATGACTTTTGACTTATTTTTATAATTTTAATTTAAAATCAAGTGTTTAAAATCACTTAAAATAAACTAATCGAAACAGGCTCTAAAAGTAATATAAAAACTTTAAGAACTAAAATTATTAGTATTAAATATAACTTTTTTAAGAGATTAACTAATACAAAAGTTACACAAATTAATATATAAGAATGCTTTTAATTTATTTGTCTTACTTTTTTTTTTACTCCTTCGAAAAAGATACCACTTTTTATTTGATAGATTCCTTAAACCCAATATCGTAAATGATATTTTTAAGATGACACAATTTGAAAAACATTTTGTTTTAAAATCACAAATTATTTTTGAAATATTTTCTTAAGAGGCGGCTCTTAACGCTATTTTCAAACATTACTTAAATTTTAAATATATATTTTACTTTTTGTGTTTGTTTGGTTATCAGCTAACATCACTACTTTGACAAGCCTTGAGGATAACATAAAATTTGGACTTTGATTTTTCAAATAAAGTTTTACCTATTAAAATAGGAGAAATTACATAATTAAATATACTTCATCATCATATATATATTATTATTATTATTATATATACTTTTAAAACGCTATGTATCTTACCACAGATTAAGAATTCCCAGCTTTCATATATTAAATTGAGGAAAATACACCCAAATACATGTATTTTTGCTACCAGATACACTAAAATAGAGAGAGGCAAGCGAGATGGAAAAGAGGCGAACACAATTTGTTATGTATCCCAATCTAGTGTGATTTACATGTATCTAGTGTGATTTACATATATCTAGTGTTGAAGTGTGTGACCGTCTCATCTAAGAGACACGTGTACATAGTGTGATTTGCATGCATATGGTGTTGAAGTGTGTAACCGTCTCAACTATTAGAGAGAATATTAGTGAATTATATTCTCAACATCTGGGATACCAGATACATAGGAGAGTGACAAGCGAGATGGAAGGGAGGTGAGCGAGATTTGTTATGTATCCAGATACATGCGAATCCATTTGGATGCAATATATCTAGAACAAATTACACATAATTTTTATCCTATGTATCTAAACGTATATCTAGATACACCAAATTTTGAAAAAATTCGTAATATTACAAACTAGACTGTATCTAAAGCCTCATTTGCTTGGACTTAATGGATGTCTGAATCTGAATGGTTCAAACATTAGGTCATTAAATGCATTTGTTTTTTTTACTTAAAAATCTCTTAATGAGTCTGAAAGGATTTGAATGAACCGGATTTGTGACAAAGTTGTTAGGACCGAAATAAGCAGGTGTAACGCGGAAGCTAGCAAAGCAAACCTCGAAAGACCATGAGTAAGAAGACAAACGAGAAATATACAAAGACACAAAGATTTAACGTGGTTCGGTCAATCGACCTACGTCCACAAAGGAGATGAGCAATCCACTATATAAACATGAGAAAACAAAATATAGAGAGAAATAACATCAACCAATTTACTCGGAATACATGGGAGGTTCACACAAGTGATAACGTATCAAGCTTGTGACCCACAAATTCTCCCCCTAACCAAAACTCTCAAAGCCCTTAAGACTACATTGTGAATGTTGATTAAGTTAGAAGGAACAAGCCTCTATTTATAGAGTCCTAAACCTTTTCCTACAAGAAAATGACTAGCCAATCCAAACCTTTTCCAAAAGGAAACCTGTTATGGTAAGAATTCAGAGCAAATAAAACCCACAAATCTCCCCTTGGCTTGAATTCTGACAAATAAATTTGTCCACCTTCTTCACATAATCTTCAACAGCTTTGCTTCTCCTCTCCATAATCTCCTCCATCAAATCTATGTATCAACATAGAGAACCTTTCTGAAACAATTTCTCCAATAAAAATCTTCATTACTGTCAAAAAGGTTGCGGCTAGAACTATGCCCGCCAAGATGAACACCCATCTTTCTAACCTGGTTCAATCATCGATTATCGAACCACTGAACCTGACTCCATCATTGAATCTGACTCTGATACCACTTGTTAGGATCGAAATAAACAGGTGTAACGCGGAAGCACAAAGATTTAACGTGGTTCGGTCAATCGACCTACGTCCACAAAGGAGATGAGCACATTCTGAAGGACTAACGTCGAATCACTGTTGGTTTTCAAACAAACAGTGCCAACACCAAACACCTTAACCTCACCAGCATTACCCATGTTTAACACATCAGAGTTAACAGAAGTATAAGATGCAAATAAGTCTTTTCTTGGTGTGACATGTGATGTAGCTCCAGAATCCACTATCCAACTTGTATCTTGAGATACAAAATTGATGACGTCTTTATCACAAGCAAAAAGAAGGTCATCTCGAACAACAACAACAACATTGTTTCCATTATTTTCTTCCTTCTTCCCTTCTTTAAGATCTTGCTTCAATTGTTTGCAAAATCTTCTAATATGTCCTTTCTTTCCACAATGATGGCATATAGTATTTGGATTCCTGAATCTTGACTTGCTTCTACTTTTACCTCTACTTTTTGGATCTCTTGTCTTATCTCTCCCTCGATCTTCTGTGTACAAAACATCTGAATGTGAGGATGTGCCTTGAGATTTTCTTCTAACTTCTTCATTCAACACACCACTTTTTGCATATTCCATAGTCATCTTACCACCAGGGACAAACTTTGTTAAAGAGACATGAAAAGTTTCCCAAGAATCCGGTAGAGTATTAAGAAGCCAAAGTCCTTGTATTTCATCATCAAAATTAACACCCATTCCTGATAGCTGATCAAGAACACCTTGAAAATCATTTATGTGATCAAGAATAGGATTGCCCTCCTTGTATTTAAAGGTCATCAATTGCTTTAGCAAGAACAACTTGTTATTACCAATTTTTGAAGCATAAAACGTCTCCAACTTTTCCTACAATGTTCTAGCATGTGTGTCTCATTCACAATATGGTTGCGAACATTATCTTCAACCTATTGTCTTATATATCCACATACTTTTTGGTGCTCGAAATCCCAATTTTCATCGGTCACAATCTCAGGTTTATGAGCAGCAAAAATGGGAAGATGCATTTTTTTCACGAACAATAGATCTTTCATCTTGCTTTTCCATATAGAGAGGTTGAAATTGGATGTTAAAACTAAGCAGTGCATCTTTATTGGTTATGGTCAAGATGAGTTTGGATATCGCTTTTATGATCCAACTGATAAGAAACTCATTAGAAGTCGTGATGCTATGTTCTTTGAAGATCAAACTATTGAAGATATTGACAAGGTTGAGAAACCAGATTCTCAGATTGATGAGAGCTTGGTTGATGTTGATCCAGTTCCTATTATTGATACATCTTTTGCACATGAAGGAACCCAAGATAATGAACAGGGTGTAGAACCTATAGATGTTCCTATTGGTGATGTTGTGGTTGATCATCAACTAACTAATGCTGAGATGACAAATTTGGATGCTCCAGAAACCTCTTGTAGAAGATCCACTAGAGAGAAGCGAAGCTCAACACATTATTCTCCTAATGAGTATATCTTTTTGACTGACATAGGAGAACCTGAAGGTTATGATAAAGTCATGCTAGATACTCATAGAGATAGGTGGGTAGAAGCCATGGAAGACGAGATGAAGTCACTTCACGAGAATGGCACATATGAGCTAGTGGAGTTACCGAAAGGTAAGAAAGCTTTAACAAATAAATGGATCTTCATATTAAAGCAAGAACAACATACATCTGCACCTAGATACAAGTCTAGGTTAGTTGTCAAAGGTTTTGGTCAAAGAAAGGGAATTGACTTTGATGAAATTGTAACGCCTCGTACGAAACTAGTAAGACCTAGCTAAGGCTTGACTGAATCTAGTAGGTTGACCTAGAGCCTCACATGTTAGTTTATGGTTGGAAACATGTTTAAATGATGAAAAATGGCTATTAAAGTTAGTTTGGTTGGTGACTTTAGAGGTCAAACATCAAGAAACGACCATGACGTTCGAAAACTAGTCTTTGGTGCTAGTGTGGGTGCTAGTGTCTTGTCGTGGTGTTTGGTGTGTTGTTTGAGGTCTAAAACCCATAGGAGTGACTCCTATTCATAGATGGACATGTTTAGGGTCCAAACGATCGGGTACGATCCCCCAAGGACCACCCAATGGGTCCTTGAGGAGGACCCAAACCTTGGCCCAAAAAGCTGTCAAATGACAGCATGACCTACGAAGGGCAGTGACGGGCCGTCACTTGACCTACGCCCCGTAGGTAGGTCTCGTGGGTTGAGACTTAGTCTCCTCACCAAGACCTCCCTAATCCCCCTCTCTGAACCAAACGACGAGAGCACAGAACTGGCCGTAACTCCACCTACGGTCCGTAGGTGGGTGGCCGTAGGTGCTGCCAATTTCCAGCCTTCTAGTTTTAGGTTGGTGTTTTGGAGTTTAGTTGTTTGATTGATTAAGGGCGTATGAGGTTGTTTAGTTAGTTAGTTAATGACCCTTTTAAGCTAAAAAGACCCTAAACTAAACCATGGAATCGTTTGGAAACTAGACCCTCAAAACAGTCCCTTAAAAAGAGTTTAAAGTTTTAAGTTAGGAGTGAGAGTCAACTTTAAATGGTCATATCTCATAGCTCAAAATGAATTAGGTGGGCCACTACCTATCCAATGAAAGGTCTCTGAGTCCTCTTTCCAACGCCACCGAGTTTTCCGAATTCCGATCTCGGAGTAAAAAGGTATGGTCGAAATAGTGAAGCACTGTCAGAACTACGAAGGCCAAACTACGGTCCGTGACTCCACCTACGGTCCGTAGGTGGAGGGCGTAGATGCTGCCAGTTTTATGAAGTTTTTAGTTAAGTTGGGGGTTAATGTTTTAATTAGTTATTAAGTAGGGGTTAAGGGAGGTCGGTGAGGTGGTTAATTAATGGACTATATAAGCTTATAGGACCCTAAACTAATCCATTAATTCACCACAAGTCAAGACCCCAAAACATAACCCAATTCTTTTCCCTCCCAAAATTCTCTCTCTCAAAGCTCTCTCAACTCAAGACTCCATTGAAGAACTTGGAAGGAGCTTAGCAAGGGATTGTAGATGGGAGGTTTCACACGAAATTCATAGGGTTTAACTAAGGTATGGTTGCTCTTGACTCTTGGGATCCCTTTCCCCAAGAGGTCCTTCCAAAGATGGTTTTCAAAGTCCCCCAAATTGTAGATTTCAATCCAAAAACGTGGGTCTTCTTTATAAATGTTGAATTGTTGTTATAAGATGATTTTGATTGATGATATATGAACAATTATGGATGAATTCATGTAGTGTTGGTGATTTTTGAAGAATCCCCCATGAGACCCATGTTTTCCCTTCTTTCTCCAATTCTAACCCTAGTTGTGTCGAATAGTGATTGAAGGTTATGAATTGAATGTGATGCTATGTAATTCATGTTTGTATAATGATATTACCCTAAATTATGTATGATTACTATGAAAATAGGTTTAAGTCTTGAATGGGCCCTTCAAGGCTATGAGGAGATGATATCAATGTTATTCTTTATGTATTATTGAATGTACTTGCTTAATTCATGTATGATGAAGTTGGATGATGGTTCCCTCTTCCCTCTAACCCTAGTTGGTAATTGAGCATGTTATGATGAGATGCAATTCAAGTATGAATGTTGCGAGATGTTGGTATTATTGTTGTTATGTTGAATTGATGGTAATTCTTGTTAACACAATATGAACATGCTATGAGTAAAGGTGTTTTATGTGAAAGGCTTTCTCACACATGTACACACACATGAATGAATGAATGAAGCTATTGCTAATGTAATGAATGTGAGTCTCTTGAAAGGTTTCCTCAGTTATACTCTAAACTAGTCTATGTTATGCATGGTATGATAATGTGAAAGGTCATTCTCACATGACGAAGGTTCTTGATGAAAGGTGAATTACTTAGATTGTAATGTTGCTATACCTAAGGTGTTGTTGTGGTGTTGATGACTTAGTTTTCCTCATCCTTAACCCTCTACACTTGAATTAGCTATGAAGTATG
>NW_006239677.1:104357-128534 GCF_000226075.1 Solanum tuberosum | reverse complement strand
TTATGTATGATCATTATGAAGATGGTTTACCTATGATATGGACTATTTGAATTATGACTAAGATGTATGATATGAACATGTTGCATGAATTATGCCTTAATTGTGTTGTTCTATTTTAGTATGAAGATTATGAATAATGCATGCTTTAATTGTATTATGTTAATGATTGACTTTTCTTGATATGAACTAATATTTGTGAATGTCACCTTACTATGTATATGACCAATGGATAAGACTAATGTATGATAAGTATGAGTATGGTGATCCAAAGGTAATACTTAGTGTAGGTAGGACTATGGACCCTACCTGCATTGCACAAGTAGAACCTAGGGTGAATTATGTTGTTTTTATAGTATGATGTAATGATCTTAATGATTGAATATGCATAAGTAGTATGTCTTGTAATGAGTAATATTGTATTAAGATTAGGTTTAGAGACTATACTTATGGTGATGTTATTATCCTTTGTGCTTTGATGAACTATATGTGAATTGCTTGTGACTTGTGATTCTCCAACTCTTTCAAGATGATGTTCAAAATGTGCATAAAGCATGGTTTCAACTAAATGTCCTTTTTAAGCATGTTTTAATGGCTTTACGAGCCAGATGGACCTTAATTCGAGGCAGCGTCGTTGGATTGAGCTCCTGAAGGACTATGACCTCTCTATTCTCTATCATCCGGGCAAGGCGAATGTGGTAGCGGACGCCTTGAGCCGGAAGGCAGTGAGTATGGGTAGTCTAGCCTTCTTATCTGTTGAGGAGCGACCCTTAGCTTTGGACATTCAGTCCTTAGCTAATAGCATGGTACGACTTGATATCTCTGATTCCCGGTGTGTACTAGCTTATGTGGATGCTCAATCATCTCTGTTGGATCGGATTCGCAGCCGTCAGTTTGAGGATGATACCTTGGTGGCCCTTAGAGATCGAGTGTTAGCGGGTGATGGTGGTCAGGCTACCTTAGATCCTGATGGAGTGTTGAAATTTGCCGGCCGCATCTGTGTTTCGAGAGTTGGAGATTTGATACAGTTGATACTTTCTGAGGCCCATGAGTCTAGATACTCTATCCATCCGGGAACTACTTGTATGGAGTTCGATGTGAGATCTATACCGATCATAGGAGTCTTCAGTACATCATGAGCCAGAGGGACCTTAATTTGAGGCAGCGTCGTTGGATTGAGCTCCTGAAGGACTACGACCTCTCTATTCTCTATCATCCGGGCAAGGCGAATGTGGTAGCGGACGCCTTGAGCCGGAAGGCAGTGAGTATGGGTAGTCTAGCCTTCTTATCTGTTGAGGAGCGACCCTTAGCTTTGGACATTCAGTCCTTAGCTAATAGCATGGTTCGGTTGGATATCTCAGATTCTAGACGCGTCTTGGCCTTTATGGGAGTTCAGTCTTCTTTGCTTGATAGGATCCGTGGTTGCCAGTTTGAGGATGATACCTTGGTGGCCCTTAGAGATCGAGTGTTAGCGGGTGATGGTGGTCAGGCTACCTTAGATCCTGATGGAGTGTTGAAATTTGCCGGCCGCATCTGTGTTTCGAGAGTTGGAGATTTGATACAGTTGATACTTTCTGAGGCCCATGAGTCTAGATACTCTATCCATCCGGGCACAGCGAAGATGTATCGTGATTTGAGGCAGCATTACTGGTGGAGTGGCATGAGGAGAGATATTGCTGACTTTGTTTCCCGTTGCTTGTGCTGCCAGCAGGTAAAGGCCGAGCATTTGAGGCCTGGTGGCGAGTTCCAGAGATTACCCATTCCTGAGTGGAAGTGGGAGCGTATCACTACGGATTTCGTTGTGGGGTTGCCTCGGACTTCTAGAGGTGTTGACAGCATTTGGGTCATCGTGGATCGATTGACCAAGTCAGCACGCTTCCTTCCTGTTCATACTACCTTCAGTGCTGAGAGGTTGGCTCGTATCTATATTCGGGAGGTAGTTCGTCTTCATGGTGTGCCTGTTTCTATCATTTCAGATCGGGGTTCACAGTTCACTTCCAGCTTTTGGAGTGCTTTTCAGGAGGAGTTGGGAACCTGTGTCCACCTTAGCACAGCATTTCACCCACAGAGGGATGGTCAGTCAGAGCGTACTATTCAGGTCCTTGAGGATATGTTGCGGGCCTGTGTTATGGATTTTGGAGGTCAGTGGGACCAGTTCTTGCCTTTGGCGGAGTTTGCGTACAACAACAGCTACCACTCTAGTATTCAGATGGCCCCGTTTGAGGCCTTATATGGTAGGCGTTGTTGCTCTCCAGTTGGTTGGTTTGAGTCTACAGAGCCTAGGCCGCGTGGTACAGATTTGCTTCAGGAGGCCCTGGATCAGGTGAGGGTGATTCAAGATAGGCTCAGGACGGCTCAGAGTAGGCACCAGAGTTATGCGAATCAGAGGCGTCGACCTTTGAGATTTTCTGTTGGTGACCGGGTATTCCTTCGTGTGTCGCCCATGAAGGGCGTGATGAGGTTTGGGAGGCGGGGCAAGCTTAGCCCCAGGTACATTGGGCCTTTTGAGATACTCTGGACAGTTGGGGAGGTTGTTTATGAGTTGGCCCTACCTCCAGTATTTTCGGCCATCCACCCAGTGTTTATTGTTTCGATGTTGCGACGATATGTTCCTGATGAGTCCCATGTGCTCCAGTATGATGCAGTCGAGTTGGATGATCGTTTGACATTTGTAGAGGAGCCAGTTGCCATTCTAGCCAGAGATGTGAGGAGATTGCGCTCGAGAGCCATTCCTGTTGTTAAGGTCCGTTGGAGGCATCGTCCAGTCGAGGAGGCTACCTGGGAGACCGAGCAGGAGATGCGAGAGAAGTTTCCCAGCTTGTTTGAGCCTTCAGGTACTTCTTGATCCTTTCTTTCGCGGACGAAAGTCCTTTTTAGTAGTGGATATTGTAATGACCCTCATGGTCATTTCTGTGTCTTGCCTTCTGTGTGTCGTTTAGAGCGTTCCTATAGCGACCCCAATTCATTTATGACTTGCTGTGACTGACAGTTCGGTCACATGGTCGTTCGTTTGGTCTTGGTGCGAGTTTTTGTGTTTTGGAGCTTATGAACCTTGAACGATCATTTTCGATCAAAAGTTCAAGAAGATGACATCGGAATCCAATTCTGACGATTCCATCAGCTCCGGAAGGGTCATTTTAGGCTAGTAGCATGGTCGACATGACTCTCGAGATTTTCACTATGAGTCGGTGCGATTAGGCGTTTTAGCCTTTGAAATTTGGCTTAAGTTTGACTTTGGTCAACATTCTGAGTAAACGCGCTCGGATGAGAATTCCGTCAGCGTGGTTAGCTTCGGAATGTCGAGTTTGGTCTAGATTGACCCTTCTTTTGTGTCTGGAGGTTTTCAATATCTTTCCGAGCACTTTTGTTGGTTTTGACTTAAAATGACTTTTGGAAGTGGGACCTACTTTTTATCGAAATGACCTCTGATGGAAATTTCGACTGCGCCGTTCAGTCTGGAATATCAAATTTGGTATGGTTGCATATCTCGTTTGCGTGCACGGGGTTCCGAACGAGATCGGAACACCCCATCGGAATTTTAAGTTTTGGAAATGTTGCAGATTTTCTGCAATAAATTGCAGAAAATCAGCAACATTTCCCAAATTTCAAACCCTCATAATTCTCTCATCTCTCAACCGATTTGGGCGATTCAAAAGGCAAAGTTGTGAGATTTTTCGAGGACAACTTGTTGGTGACCTCGGATAGTGATTTGGAGTCCCCGTTTGAGGTAATTTTCGAAAAATACCTGCTGCCAGACCTCTTTTTGTGAGCTTGATTTTGGAAATTTTGAGACTTGTTTTCTTAGCCATTTTAGATCCGATTTTGGTGATTTTTGAGGCTATCTTGAGTGGTTTTTCGAGGAAAACATTGTGGTGTTGTCAGATTTTACTGTAGACCGCTCGTTTTTTGTAAATTCACTGCTGTTCCATTTCTAATTTTTGAGAAAATTTGGGTTTTAGTTGCATGTTGATATTGTGTTGTTCCCGAGCCCCGAATTGTGTCCCATTTTGGGACATGAGCTGGGAAAACTGGTTAGGACCCACTTTTGAGGTTAATTTCGAAATTTTCTGCACGGGTCCCACGATTCCTGTTTTGACTCCAAAATTGACCCGTCTCCGTTTGTTGTGATTTTGGTGTCTAAACGACTGTAATAACATTGCGATACTATTTTTGATAGCGGGGCAGCGTTTCGAGGACGTTCGGAAAGGGAAAGCTCCGGAGAAGTTATTTTGGAGCTCGTGTGATTGGCCTACAGGTAGGCTACGGTTTTCCTCTCTTAGATTGAACTCGAAAATGTGAATGCATGTTGATTAGTTGGGATTTGGGTTGGGTAGTTATTGAATCATGCATAGGTGATTAGAAATCATGTTTTCGGCCTATTTCGAGAATTATCGGGTAACTGTGAGCATGCTTTGTGTTATTAATGGACCCTCCTCTCTATGTGGAGTGCTTGCATGCTTAATTATTATTTATTTGAAGCATGTTGGGCCTTAGTTTAGGTTTGACTAGGGCTTGCCTTAGAAATACATGATTCGGATCCGATAGGCCTTAGTTTTGCCCCGACGTCGCTCGGCCGGCTTAAATCCCTGTAGACTGGTGTAGCAGACTTGAGTCTGATAGTTTGGGCCTTAGTTAGGCGATACTCTTTGTCCGACTATAGTTATCCTTATTTTCCCCGATGTTACGGCTTCACGAGTTACATCAGCAACACTAGTTCTACTTCGCGATTTGAATTTGGTTCCAAGGACTTTCATTGATTGGCTATGTGTGGACGGCGTTTCACGGACATTTATGAGTATGGATCGATTGGGACTCTTTCAACAGCTACGTTGGCACCTTTATAGAGCATCCGGTTAGAGTTCCGGCCTCTATTGCCCAGTTACTTATATAGAGCATCGGTTTAGAGTTCCGGCCTCTATTGCTCAGATACTTATATAGAGCATCCGGTTAGAGTTCTGACCTCTTATACTTGTTTTTCCCTTTCTTAGATTGAGCTCGAGAATGTGAATGCATGTTGATTAGTTGGGATTTGGGTTGGGTAGTTATTGAATCATGCATAGGTGATTAGAAATCATGTTTTCGGCCTATTTCGGGAATTATCGGGTAACTGTGAGCATGCTTTGTGTTATTAACGGACCCTCCTCGCTATGTGGAGTGCTTGCATGCTTAATTATTTTTTATTCGAAGAATGTTGGACCTTAGTTTAGGTTTGACTAGGGTTTGCCTCAGAAATACATTATTCGGTTCCAATAGGCCTTAGTTTTGCTTCGACGTCGCCCGTCCGGCTTAGATCCCTGTGGACTGGTGTAGCAGACTTGAGTCTGATAGTTTGGGCCTTAGTTAGGCGATACTCTTTCTCCGACTATAGTTATCCTTATTTTCCCCGATGTTACGGTTTCACGAGTTACATCGGCGACACTAGTTCTACTTCGCGATTTGAATTTGGTTCCAAGGACTTTCATTGATTGGCTATGTGTGGACGGCGTTTCACGGACATTTATGTGTATGGATCGATTGGGACTCTTTCAACAGCTACGTTGGCACCTTTATAGAGCATCCGGTTAGAGTTCCGGCCTCTTATACTTGTTACTTGTGTTTGGTTACTTGGGTACTTCTGGTGAGCATCCGGTTCGAAGTCCGGCCTCCATACTGTCAGATTTTACTAATTAGGGTTGAGGTTCTGATTCGTGTTCTTCGTTCTTGGGTTCTTTTATGCAATTCTCTTTAGTTATAGTTATTTTGTGTACTCGTCGGGCTTATGGGGGTCCGTTCGGGTTTTTATTTAACTTGCGCACGAGTGTACCTTCTGGGCTTATGGGGGCCCAGTTAGGTGTAGTTAGCTTATAGATTACTTTAGTTAGTTCTTTGTACACTCGTGTGTATTCCCTTGTTAGTTAGATTTTAGTTCTTGACTTCGGTTTGTGTTATTCCTTCTTTTCATATTGCCTTTACTTTTCAAGTTCAGTCGGCCTATGATGCCTACTGGGTACCTGTTGTTTTGGTACTCATGCTACGCTCTGCATCTATTTCGTGATGCAGGTCCGGGCACTAGTAGCCAGCGTTGATCGAGCTTGGAGCAGACTGATCCGGAGATGGGAGTGAGCACACAATGTTTGCTACTATTTCACTCTCCATCTGTATATATAGACTTGTCTTTTACCTTTCGAGACAGTCCAGTCTCTGTTGTCCATTTTTGGGACTTGTACTCATTTTGTTAGTAGCTCTATACTAGTGACTTCCAGGTTCTGGGAGGGATCTTTATTTGTATATATGTTTTTGGTTTGCTTCCGCCTGTTTATATTGTTATTTGCCTACTCTTGTTTAGTTTCTACCCTCAGGCCCATTACTTGTTGTTCCAGGTTACGGGTTGGCTTACCTACTGGTGGGTTATAGTAGGTGTCATCATGACTTGAGAAATCGGGTCGTGACATTTACTTGCATGACTTCCATACTTAGTACGTGTGTTGTACTAACCCATATTTTTTCTACATTTTTACAAAGTGTAGGGTTTGGTGATGTGATGTCTCATGCTTGGAAGTTAGGTTTCTAAGGAGCTTGGTAATGAAGACTTGGGGAGTCCTCATAGTTTCGAGGATGAACCTATCTCGTACACTTATGTCATTATGTCTTTATGTTTTATGTCTTTAGACTTGTGTAAGGGCCGTGTCCCTAAGTTGTTATGAAAGAGTTGTTATTCTAAATGTTATAGATGGTTTGGGACATAGTATCATAGACTCCCTCTTGTTTTATGAAGACTTCGATTGTAAAGAAAAGTTTTAAATTTTCCGCTATTTTCATATGCTTTAATGTTCATGATATGCTAAGGGCTTGTATAAGACCTCTGAGAGGTCGAGTACACCGTGTTACGACTAGGGGGTGCTCTCGGGTCGTTACAGAAATTTTCTCTCGTGTTGTGAAAATGTCCTCTATTCGTATGGTTTTAGCCTTAGCCGCAAGTCTAGATTTAGAGGTTGAGCAGATGGATGTCAAGACTGCCTTTCTTCATGGTGATTTTAGAAGAGGAGATCCACATGGAGCAACCCGAAGGCTTCATAGTTAAAGGAAAAGAAAACCATGTTTGCAAATTGAGAAAGAGCTTGTATGGCTTGAAACAAGCTCCAAGGCAGTGGTACTTGAAGTTTGAATCTAACATTGAAAATCAGGGATACAAGAAAACTTCTTCAGATCATTGTGTATTCTTTCAGAAGTTCTCTGATGATGATTTTATTATCTTACTACTTTATGTGGATGATATGATGATTGTTGGCAAAAATAAATCTAGAATTGTAGTCCTTAAGAAAGAGTTAAGGAAATCGTTTGCGATGAAGGACTTAGGGCCAACAAAGAAGATCTTAGGCATACAAATTCATCGAGATAGACACAAGAAAGAGTTATCACTATCCCAGAAGGAGTATATTGAGAAAGTACTCAAGAGGTTCAACATGACAGAGACAAAAGTGGTTAGTACACCTCTTGCTAAACACTTTAAGTTGAGTACGACCCAAAGTCCATCTACTAATGAAGAGAAGAATGAGATGTCAAGTATTCCATACTCTTCCGCGGTTGGTAATTTGATGTATGCTAGGATTTGCACTAGACCAGATATTGCACATGTTGTTGGTATCGTTAGCAAATTTCTTTCCAATCCTGGAAAAGAACATTGGGCTACAGTGAATTAGATACTAAGATATTTGAAGGGTACTTCAGATATGGAGTTGTGCTTTGGTAGTGGAAAGTCTGAACTTGTATCCTACACAGACTCTGATTTGGGAGGAAATCTTGATAACTCAAAATCCACTTCTAGTTATTTGGCCAGTTTTGGAGGGGGAGCTATTTCTTGGCAATCAAGACTTCAGAAGTGCATAACTTTATCTACCACAGAAGCTGAATATATTGCCATCACTGAAGGTGCCAAAGAATTGCTTTGGATGAAGGAGTTTATCAAAGATCTTGATTTTGAACAATCAAGGTTTGTCTTATTTTGTGATAATCAAAGTGCTATTTATCTCACCAAGCACTCTACCTTTCATTCTAAGTCCAAGCATATTAGTAGAAAATATCATTGGATTAGAATGGCCTTGGAGGAAAAATTATTTGAGGTTGAGAAGATACACAGTGATGACAATCCTTCAGATATGCTTACAAAAGTGGTGATTGTAGACAAGCATGAGTTTTGTAGAAGTGTGGCAGACATGAAGTCTGTCAAGAGTTCCTCCACTAGAAGTCCATTTGGCCCCTTGGCTGGAGGAGGAGTTTGTTGGGCTATTGCTCATGTTCCAGCCAAAGGCTCATGGCTTAATCCTATTTGAAAAAGGATTGGAATTATTTTCTTTATTTGGTTTCCATTTCTATTAGGAAAATGATTGGAATAGTAATCCTATTTGGAGTTGGTTTTGGCTTTGTAAGGAAAAGCACAACTCTATAAATAGAGGATGGTCTTGAGAGAATAATTTAGATTGCTCATTAGTATTGTCTTTGAAAGACATTAGGACATAAGAGAAGTTTTTGAGAGAGCTTTCAACAAGAGATAAGAGAGAAGAAAAAAGGGTTCTTTTGCTGCAGTCTTTTATTCCGACCAGCAACCTTCAGATTGTATTTTTCGATTAACTAACCGTTGGATCGGGCTGCAATTTGTACTGAATGTTCCTGACATCTTGGCGGTTGATTTGAACGGTGAAGATCAGATTCAGAAGTCAGCAAGATCCTGATTTAGGTCCCTAACAGCAGCTGGATTTGGGTGATGTTTCTTTCTATTTATCTTTTGTTGGTGTAGCTATTGTTTGTTCTCTTTTGGCACGTGTTGTGTAGCCATTAGAAGAATAATTGTAACTCTTATTGTTATAGTGAAGCAATTCGGATCTTGTCGATCCCGTGGTGGTTACCTTCGTTTTGAAGAATTTTTCCACGTTAAACTTGGTGTTCTTTGTTTTAGATTTTTGTTTTCATCTTTTCGTCACAACAAGTGGTATCAGAGCCTCTATTTCATTTTCATATTTTCATCACAACAAGGATTTGTTGGGTTTTATTTGCCCTGAATTTCTTATCATAAATAGGTTTCTTTTAGGAAAAGGTTTTGGATTGGCTAGTCCTTTCTTGTAGGAAAAGTTTAGGACTCTATAAATAGAGGTTTGTTCCTTCTAACTTAATCAGTATTCATAATGTAGTCTTAAGGGCTTTGAGAGTTTTAGTTAGGGAGAGAATTTGTGGGTCACAAGCTTGATACGTTATCACTTGTGTGAACTTCCCATGTATTCCGAGTGAATTAGTTGATGTTATTTCTCTCTATATTTTGTACTCTTATGTTTATATAGTGGATTGCTCATCTCCTTTGTGGACGTAGGTCGATTGACCGAACCACGTTAAATATTTGTGTCTTAGTATATTTTTCGTTTGTCATCTTACTCATGGTCTTTCGAGGTTTGCTTTGCTAGCTTCCGCGTTACACCTGCTTATTTTGGTCCTAACAAGTGGTATCAGAGTCAGATTCAATGATGGAGTCAGGTTTAGTGGTTCGATAATCGATGATTGAACCAGGTTAGAAAGATGGGTGTTCATCTTGGCGGGCATAGTTCTAGCCACAACCTTTTTGATAGTAATGAAGATTTTTGTTGGAGAAATTATTTCAGAGAGGTTTTCTGTGTTGATACATAGATTTGATGGAGGAGATTATGGAGAGGAGAAGCAAGCTGTTGAAGATTATGTGAAGAAGGTGGACAAATTTATTTTGTCAGAAATTCAAGCCAAGGGGGTGATTTGTTGGGTTTTATTTGCTCTGAATTTCTTACCATAAATAGGTTTTCCTTTTTAGGAAAATGTTTTAGATTGGCTAGTCCTTTTCTTGTAGGAAAAGGTTTAGGACTCTATAAATAGAGGCTTGTTCCTTCTAACTTAATCAACATTCACAATGTAGTCTTAAGGGCTTTGAGAGTTTTGGTTAGGGGGAAAATTTGTGGGTCACAAGCTTGATACGTTATCACTTGTGTGAACGTTCCATGTATTCCGAGTGAATTGGTTGAGGTTATTTCTCTCTATATTTTGTACTCTCATGCTTATATAGTGGATTGTTCATCTCCTTTGTGGACGTAGGTCGATTGACTGAACCACATTAAATCTTTGTGTCTTTGTTATATTTTCTCGTTTGTTCTTCTTACTCATGGTTTTTCGAGGTTTGTTTTGCTAGTTTCCGCGTTACACCTGCTTATTTTGGCCCTAACAAAAGTCTTATTCTCATTCAGACTCTTTTCAAAACACTTTTATTTTCAGAATAAAAATTGTACTCCATATTTTTTTCTTCAAAAAATATTCAAGCTTGTCTCATTCTCCAATTTTATTAGTTATCCAAATTATTTCCATTACACTTTTAATTTTTTTTCTTGCTACTTGTTTATCAAGAATTAATAAAATTTATTGCAAAATTTTTATTTGATTAAAGTGCAAAACAACTTTTCGTACATAATGATTGTGGAAATATCCGAGGTCGCAATCAAGATTGTCACCTGGGCTAACTCCAAACATTCCACAATACCTCATGTAAACCAATTCGATCCTGGACCCTATCATCATTACATTACACCAAAAAGTATTTTTTAGTGGCAATTATTTAGCGGTAATAAGATAATTGCCGCTAACTTATTCTCTAAAATGAGATATAGCGGCAAATGCACATTGACCGTAAAAAAAATGTCTTTTCAGTGGCAATAAAAGATAATTTCCACTAAAAGTCAATTACTAAATTCAATTTTTCTATTTTACTTATTCCCCACAAAGCAATAAAGAATGGTGGTTATTAGATCCGCTGCCCTTCTCCTCCAGAATCACCGTAGCCACCTTATTCATCGCCATCACAGCCACCGTATTCACCGCCACTAGAGCCATCATGTTCACCACGGCCACCCAAACCACCGTATCCACCACCGCTATCCGAGACTCCAAATCCACCTCCGCTGCATGCCTTTCAACACCTCTGCTATGTCGGTATTCTTCCTCCTTCACTGGTAACTAATTGAATTTCTTCATTTTTAGAAGTTAAATTAAGTTATTGATAATTTTATTCGTGGTTTGCAATATTGAGAGCAATTTTAGCGCGTATAATCGTCTCATGAGAAAAGTAAGTGGTTAGAATTGAAGCTTAAACCATTTCACAATTTCAGTATATCATTGTTTTGAGAAATAAATGAATTTGTAGAAATAAATGATTTTGGAGTTCGTTTGTCGGATAGAATTGAAGCTGAACTTTGAATTGGGATAATGAGGAGTAAATATGAACATCATGAAGAGGACAATTGCTCCTCTTCTAAGAAAATAAGGTCACAAGTACAAGTGCTACTCTTTTGAAAAAACGTTGCCTGAAATTTTAGGTTAAATATAGTGCTACTTATGCTTTCCCCTATTGACAACAGTGAGTTTGATTCTCCTCTAAATGGTTCTAATAAATTTTATTCTGATTTTCGATTACTTTAGCAAAATAAACTGGGAAGATTCTACTTATGAAGGGAACATGTTTTCTGAGAAAGAACTTGGGAATGCAAAAAATCAATTTAGTCCTAATGGTCAGTTCTTTCTTCTAGGAGCATTGATGGCCATACGAGAGTGGGACACAACTTCAGGTAGTCTGAAGAGCAAACTTGAAGGTCCTAGAGGGGGAATACAAGTGAAACATTTTGTTGTGCCTTAAAAATCCATCTTTGCATGACAATTTGAGATCTAGTACTGGATCAGGTAGCACCCAAGAAGACATCTGGTATTGGCTTGTGCAGAGTATATATTCTGTTATTTTGATGTGGAATGATGACATCCGAGAGGATATTGTCCCATGAAACTACTGGTATGTCGATTGAATTTCTAGTCCTAATCCATCGGTCACCCCCTAAAGTTGGTACTAACTTTCATTTAGACACTCTAACTAGACCTTGTTCATTTTAGACACTTCATGTAAGGTCCTATTGTGTCATTTTGACACTTTCTTTACAATCAACAAAAATATATAGTGTGTGTGTAATACACTCGCGAATGACATGTAAAGTGTCCAATTAAATGACGACATTTGTCATTTGTGCCTAAAATCATTCTTAAATAATGAATTTTGAGAAAAACAAAAATATAGCCAATGAATCGATGACATGTGACATTTTTGCCCACATAATTGAAAAAACATTTAACCAATTAACAAAAAATATTTTGCAACCTTCTCATTATCTTCTCCAAAATAACTATTTTTGCAGAAAAGCACTTACAGTGAAAGCAAAGTTTGAAGGTGACTGAAGGAAGAGGAAAAATCAAATCCACTTCCATATTACAATAGTAAATTTCTCCAAAAAAAGAATTTCATGATTATTTCAATATTTAAATCTTGAAATAGCCTTTTCTTAAAATTTTAAAACATTCGCCATAGATGGAGTTGAGCTTGAAAAATGGAAGCTAAAAATGGGGAAGAAGAAGAAAAAATAATTAAAAATTGATTTAAAAAGCTTTTCACGCGCAATAAACGAGTGGATTACACTCTCTGTGATGAGTCTGCAAAAAGTGTCAAAATGACACAACGAAAACTTACATGAGGTGTCTAAAATGAACAAAGTCTACTTAAGGTGTCTAAGTGAAAATTGGTGCCAACTTTAGGAGGATACCGATGGGTTAGGCCGAATTTCTAACTAGAAACCCATGATGAAGAAGAAGAAAAAAACTTTAGGGTGTGTCTGGTATGAAGGAAAACAGTTCCAATTTTCTCATGTTTGGTTGGGATAAATGTTTTGGAAAATGTTTTCCAAATCAACTCATTTTTCTCAAATTTAAGGAAAATGACTTCCATTCAAAAATTAAGGAAAACATTTTCCAAAACTCTCCTCCAACTTCATATTACAATTTTTTTATTGTAAAAATAAATTTAAAGTTTATTTTCTAAAAACTATTTTCAACTTCAATATTTTATTTTTTCCCCCTAAAAATAAATAAATTTAAAGTTTGCTTTTAAAAAATATTTTCAATTTCCAATTTTTATTTTTTCACCCTACACCATGCCTAGTTGCGACCCCCCCTCCAACAAAAATTTAAGTTTGTTTAAAAAAATATTTTCAATTTCAATAATTATTTTCTATTCTCTAGTAAAAATAAAAGATATTTCTCAAAAATATTTTTCATTCATAAATTAAACACTAAAAAATATTTTGTATTCACCAACCAAACCAGAGAAAATAAGTCAAAAATTTACTTGTTTTCCAGAAAAAACATTTTTTAGGAAACCATTTAACTTCATACCAAACACACCCTTAGAGGCAAAAGAGGAAGAAGAGGATATTGTTAATCTTCTATATTACCTTAAAAACATGAATTCCTAACTTGAATGTTACATTACTATAATATCTCTAACTTAGGTTGTGACTTTTTCGAGGAGTTGTGACTTTTCCGATAAGTTGTGACTTTTTTCGAAGATTTATGATTTTTCGATGAGTTGTGACTTTTTCAATAAGTTGTGACTTTTCCAAAGAGTTGTGACTTTTTCAATAAGTTGTGACTTTTCCAAAGGGTTCTGGCTTATCGAAAAGGTCATGACTTTTCAGAAAAGACACAAAAAATATTAGTTCATACTATCCTTTGTTGACTATAAATAAAGGGGCTTCCTCTCATTTTTAATCACATTTTTTTAATCTTCTACTCATCTTTTCTTGCATTTTAATTTTTTTTGTGTGATTTATTGTAGTGAGTGAGTTCGAATTTAGCAAAATATGAGGTACCACAATTTTGATGAAGTAAGTCATTCTATCCTAAGAGGGTATATTCCATAACTTCGAGTATTTGAGGAAAATAATTTTGATAATATAATAATTTTATTTTCTTAATATATACATTAGTATATAATGTTCCAATATATGAAGTTAACATGATGTAGTCTAAATTTATTTGTTTTTGTTAACAATTTCTCTTATGATGTAAATATATGCTTCTGAATATCTTTTCCAAAATTTAGAGAATTGTCACGATTTGTTTTTGATGCTCAAGTTAAAAGAATGACTTTATTTAGCAATGCTACTTATGTGATTTAGACTTTCAGGAAGTTTGCTTCAACATAATTATTATTATATAAACATTGCCCTTTTGTTTACTTATTTACTATTTCTTAATATTTTAGTATTTTAGATGAAGAAAAATTCATATGACTTGTAATAACGCCAGTTGAAGTTTTTATTAGTTTAATTTTTATTATTTATTTAATAGTTAATTTTATGAAATAAATATTTTCATTAATGCAAATATATATTTTTATTTGAGTAGATATTTGTATTTAAATTAAAGTATTATATATGTCACAAATGTATTATAAATTTAACAAGATCTTCTAACTTCAAATTATATTATTTTAAAATGTTCCGAGTTTTTTTTTAAAAAAAAAAACTCACAACAAATGTGAAAATATGTGAATATATAAAATGTAGTTTTTCTCTTAACATGTTCATATGACATCTAACAAATTTAACGTGGAATACACATGCAAAGAACATCTGGTTAGATGACAAGAAAAATACAAAGCAAATATTAATGTCTATAAGGTAATATAAGTGAGATAAGACTAATTGCATGATTGATCCTCATCAAATTGAAATAAATATATACATTATTGCATTTAACTAATGAAATTTTTCATTGATCATCTTCATAGGTTTGCGTGAATAAGAGATATATATGACGATCCACATTGAACATTCACAAAAGAATTTGCAATATTATTTTTTGTCTAAGCTTATTATTCAAATCTTCGCTTAAATAAGCAGTACTATTTACTATAACATATATTTTTGAAATTGATAATCACGTGCAACACACGTATCAAAAAACTAGTTGAATGAAAAAAAACAAGAATCTATTGGGTTATTATTAAAGGAACAAGACAAAAAAACATGAAGCTTTAAAAATTGGCATAATTATATAAATACACACTCAAATTTTGATATTTTAGTATTTGAATTTTTTTCTATATGTTCCCTTTTCCTTAATAAAGTTTGATATTTTCAAAGAGATTAATTAAACTACTTAAAAAGTTATATTTATAATTTAACAAAGAATAATAGTGAAAAATATAATTAAAATTATGTCTTAAATGTTTTTCTTAATAAGTATGCGGTATATTAAAATTCAATTAATATAATTAGAAGGAATACTTTTTTTGGGCATATTTTTCACTATTATTCTTTGTTAAATTATAAATATAACTTCAAAATCCTTTTTCACAAAGACATAGCCCCCCCTCCCCCCCCTCCACACACACTTTTTTTTTTTTGGCTACAAACACATCATAATCCTTTTTTATTTTGAAAACAAACACGTCACATTCCTTTGTTTTTGGCAACAAACTCATCATAATCCTTAAAATTGATTAAATGTGTTATCATTATCTGTTGGGTATATAGCAAGAGTTAATGGGAAATGGAGGGAAGATGAAAAGAGAAGAACTTGAAACGTTCTCTTATGCTTTAGTAAAAAGACATTTCTCCCTCATTGGTGGTAGAAAGAAAAATAGAAGGATTTAAATAGAAACACATCTATTAGTTGTTAAAAGGGTTGGAAAGAGGGACCCCCCTCGCGTCGTCGTCGTAGTCGTCGCTCTCTCGGCTTCGGCTTTGGAAAATGATCGAGAGAATATTTTTTGGACAAAGTTTGTTTTAACTATTTAATTAATTAATTAAATTAAATGGCCAAAATGTTTCCATTATTTAGTTAACTAACCGAAACGTTCTGACCCGACTCGAATCCGCGCGACCTGTTTTATTTAAAGAACTTTCCCGTTTTAATTTTAATTTCCCGCCATTGGAGATGACTGTTCTGAAAGGTTGCAACTTTCCAGAACAGCCATGACCGTTTGAAAGGTTGCAAACTTTCTGGAATGGTCGTGTGGCTTCTGAAAGGTTGCAACCTTTCGAAACCAGTGCTTCTTGGCTATAAATACCACTGATTCTTTAGACTTTTTACTTACGAAAAATTTTGATTTCTTCTTCTTCTGCACAAATATTTTTCATGTACCTTACTGTCGTTGAGTGGCTCGCTGACACCATTGTTTTGGGTATCAATACACTGGTGATTGAGATCATTCTATCCTGGGAGGACATGTTCCAAATCAAACCTTGGATACTACTAGAGAGGAATAATTTCCTTATGGGGATACTGTGCATTCAGTGGGCTTGATCTTCTTCCTATTCTGTTTTTCCAGATTTTGGTACGTTTTTACAGATCTTAGTTTTGTTAATTAATTTCTGTTTTTCACTGGTTCATTGGAAACTTTGGTAACTTCGTATTTCTGCAAAGTTTCTGGTAATCAGTTTTACTGTTTTTTAAACAGAGATTGGCAACAATCTTAAGGAAATTATTATTTATTTTTAATCTGTGTTTCTGGTGGAGACAAAAACCTTCGTGGTTTTATACTCCTATTAAGTTTGCAATTTAAGTTATTGCTTACTAAGCCTGTATCGATTTTTGTTTATCAGAAATGGCAAACAATAATGTTATGGTGGCTATTGCTGCACCAACCCGAACTGATGTACCCCCAACAGAGAAACCGGGAAAATTCTCTGGTGTGAATTTCAAAGGATGGTAGCAATGGGTATTTTTTGGCTTACCACTCTTGGTTTGCAGAAATTTACCAGTGAAGAAACTCCGGTGCCTGCTGTTGAAATGCCAGACAGAGAAAAAATCATGATTATTAAAGCATGGAAACATGCAGACTTCCTATGTAAGGGCTACATTCTAAGTGCTTTAGAGGATGACTTATATAATGTCTATAATGTCTATAATGCAATGACAACATTGAAAGAATTATGGGATGCACTTGAGAATAAATATCAGACAGAAGATGTATGTTTGAAAAAGTTTGTGGTCACAATTTTTAGACTATAAAATGTCAGATAGTAAAACTGTTGGATCAAAAGTGCAGGAACTTCAACTTATTTTCCATGATCTGATTGCTGAGGATATGGTAGTAAATGAATCTTTTCAAGTGGCAGCAATGATCAAGAAGTTACCTCCTTCGTGGAACGACTTCAAGAATTATCTAAAGCACAAACGTAAGGAAATGAAGCTTGAAGATCTTGTGATTCGGCTCAGGATTGAGGAAGATAACAAAACCGCCAAAAAGAAGTCTCGTAAGAGTTCGACAATAATTGGAGTTAATATTGTTGAAGAAGCTCCTACCAAAAGGCAAGAAGAGAAAGAAGTCTAATGGATAGAAGTCAGAACAGGCCAAAAAGAAATTCAAGGGCAACTGTTACAATTGTGGTAAGGCTGGTCATAAGTCTTCTAATTGTCGTGCTCCAAGAAAGGACAAAGACAAAGACAAAGGCAAAAGTCAAGCAAACATTGTGAAAGAGATGGAAGATGCAGATGACCTCTGTGCAATGATCTTGGAGTGCAACTTAGTTGGAAATCCCAAGGAGTGGTTTCTCGACTCAGGTGCCACTCGACATATTTGCTCTACGAAAGAAGCCTTTGCAACGTACACTCCTGTTGAGTTCGATGAAGATTTGTTCATGGGGAACACAACAACAACAAGGATTGCAGGAACTGGTAAAGTAATGTTGAAAATGACATCCGGCAAGGTGTTGACTTTGAACAACGTTTTGCATGTTCCTACTATTAGAAATAATTTAGTTTTTGCTGCACTGCTCGTTAAGAATGGGTTTAAATGTGTCTTAGTTAGTGATAAAACTGTAATAAGTAAGAATGAGATGTTCTTAGGAAAGGGCTACCTCAATAAGGGACTCTTCAAACTGAATGTAATGGTTGTTGACAATATTAATAAGAATTATGCTTCTGTTTACTTATTGGAGTCAAATGATTTATGGCATGCCCGTTTGGGACATGTAAATTACAAAGCCTTGCAAAAAATGATTACTTTAGAAGTATTGCATGATTTCAAATGCGATAAATCGAAATGCGAAATTTGTGTGAAAAGTAAGTTTGTTAAACATCTTTACAAGTCTGTTGACAGGAATTTAAAACCTTTAGACTTAATTCACACAGATATATGTGATATGAAGTCGACACCATCTCGTGGTGTGAAATTATTTTATTACTTTTATTGACGCTTGCACTCGATTTTGTTATGTATATTTGCTTAATAGTAAGGATGAAACAATTGATGCATTTAAGCAATACAAAAATGAAGTGGAGAATCAATTGAATCTAAAGATACTGCACCCTATACACCACAATCAAATGGTTTGGCGGAACGGAAAAACAGAACATTGAAGGAAATGATGAATACCTTGATAATCAGTTCTGGTTCACCACGAAACCTGTGGGGGGAAGCCATCTTTACGGCTAACAAGATACTCAATAGGGTACCCCGTAGCAAATCGCAATCGATTCCCATATGAGTTATGGAAAGGAAGGAAACCCAACTTGAAATATTCAAAGGTGTGGGGGGTGTCTAGCCAAGGTAGAGGTTCCTTTACCTAAGAGGGTGAAAAATTGGACCCAAACAGTGGATTGTGTATTTATTGGATATGGTGTGAACAGTAAGGCCTGTCGGTTTTTGGTTTACAAATCTGATAATCGTGAAATTCATGTGAATACGGTATTTGAGTCAGATAACACAGAGTTCTTTGAACACGTTTATCCGTATAAAACTGAATGTGAGTCGACAAGTGAAAGACCTAAACGACCACGGGAAGAATCAACGAAAAATACACTACCTAATGAGGATCCTAGGCGTAGTAACAGACAACGAAAATCCACTTTTTTCAGACCAGATTTTGTGGCATTCTTGCTTGAAAATGAGCCTCCTGTTTTATTTAAAAATATAATTAGACTGGTTTAAGAGTCGCCACTTAATTTTTAAAGAAAAATTAAGAAAACTAATTTTCAATAGATTAAAACAGGAATCTAGTGAAAATCTTAAAAGGGGTTCGGGGTTCCTATTAATATTCTAGGAAGGTTTTTTAAGGCACCTAGAATATCCACTAATGTGGTTATCCGACAATTAATTATTTGGCTAAAGTATTTTAACTTAATTTGAACAATTTTTTAGTTAAGACCATTTTAGGGAAAAAGGAAAAAATATTAAGGTATTATCCAAGTGAACTATCTTATAAAATTATTTCTTTAAGTCTTTGTTAAAAAATGACTGATTTAGTTAAATTGTTAGATCGAAATGGGTGTCTTTCGGGGATTTGAATTTTTCGACCTTAAGTTTAGCGAAAATATTATCAAGCAAGCAAACATAATAAAATAAAGAGGGAAAGAGAGTTAGGCCCAAATCTGGTTTCTGGCCGCCTGGACCAGTATTTGGGCCCATTTTTGTTTTGGGCCTTTGGCCCAATAGAATCACCTGCACCTGTCCTAGTCTAACATAAAATAAAATATTATTTAGGCTTTAGGCCCAATTTCACCTGTCCTAAATTCTAGCAAGACAATAGATGAGTGGGCTTAGGCCCGAAAAACAACATACAATTTTTGTATATAGAGTGGGCCTTTGGCCCAACTTTTGACTCTCCAATCTGTTGCATATTCTTCAACTTCGGGACCTGTTCGTCAATTTTAATGGCTGACTGACTCGGAAAGGGAGTTTGAGCCTTTATAGCTCTCCCGAAATGCAAGGGGGAAAGAATGAGTTCGTGGCGAACTCGGACAAATTTCACATACAAAGAAAGGGTGATAAGATTAGCATTCGCACTTAAACTTGTTCACAAAAGTAACATCTCTAGTAAAAATAGATAAATAAAATAATAATAAAACGAAGGTATGAGTTTGATTCATAACAAGGTAAACTAGGAAATTCACAACCAAAATAAGGCTACTACCAATGTATACTTGACAGATTTCAAGGAGACACAAATTAAGAAGAGAAGAAGGCTATATTAGACAGTAAGAAAGCACATTTTGAATTGACCAAAGAAGACATGTCACTGCTTATCACACTAAAAAAAATGCCTCACACATGTTCGTTCTAGAAGGTAATTGCACATTAATATTAATAATCAAAAAAGTGGGGGCATATTAGATGACGCACTATAATCTAGTAGGCTTGAATATGATGAAAATATATTAAATGTTCAAACTAATATAGCAATGATAATCAGACCGCGGGAGAGGCAACCTTAGTAATAATCACTGAGGCAAGGCAAGCTATTTGTTATTACCATTGTTTATATACTTAGCCATCTATAGCTAGACAGTAAACAATTTAGACAAGATCCAGATTCAAATAGAAGGGACAATAAATTTTAACAACAACATGGTCTTACACAACAGTTCATGAAATCTCAATTTTTGCACCTTGCTGGAATGTGACCGAGCATAAATTAGCTCCTTTGCTTCAAAAAGGGGGAGCTAAGGGATCGACATCAAGAGAAGTTTACTACCAAAATAAATCATGCATCAAATAATCTTAAAGGCTAAGCTCCAACAAACTCAGCTCCGAAAAAATAAAATAAGAAACTCAGACTTTATACCATTTTTTACTTACAAACAGTGCACCATTTCGAACTGGATTAGAGGGCAAAGAGATTCGAAAGACATAGGCAAACTAGAGTAATTTTCTACTGAACTTTGTATCATGGTTTAAGAAAATACGATGAACAAAGTATCAAAACCAAAGACCATAAACAATTTTGATAATCATTTTTATACTCAAACTAGATCGGAATAAGAGAAATACGACAGAAAGAAATCGAACCGGGAAGAGCTCATGACCAAACAAGAATGAGATCCGACATGCTAGCAAATAGTAGTAAACTACTCTAAAAAAGAATGTATATGCAGATGACACATACAGAGAGAAAATATATTACTAGCCTAATATTCATTAACCAAAATCCTAACATATGGAGACTAAACAAGATTAACACGTAAGCAGAACACAAACATAGCGAAGAACATATCATGAACGAAACAACATAGAAGAACCGAGAATTAAGCAAAGTCGAGAAAGGATTTACCTCTTTTCGGGCAGCGAACGGAACGAAACGAGCTAGCGACCACGGTCTTCTTAACACAGAACCCAAATGTGAACAGCAACAAAAAAACAGAGCAAAACCTCGAATTTCAGACGAAGCTTGAAGGAATCTTAGTAAAACGGAATGGAGACGTAGTATTCTGATTCGAAACTCAAAAGTCTTCTTCCTTGAATGCCCCCTCTTTCTTTTCTTTATATATATATATATTTTGGTACAATTTTTGTTTAAGCTCTCTTGGTATTATTATTTTTTGCTCTAGAAAAATCCAACTCTTTTCCCTATATTTTTCTCCACTTTTCTGCTTCGTCCCCTCTCTTTTGTGAATAATAAGTGTTTTATACATAAGAGATATTAGGGCAGATTTTGGGGAGAAGGAGATGAAAGTCCGAATTCGAAAGGCCCATTCCGAAAATTCAAACTTCAAAACCTCTTTTACCAAAACAAGGACGACACATTTCTTGAGATTTCAACCTATTCCCGAAAAGGAAAGGGTGAATCGACGCCTCAGATCGACTCCCAAGTCCTTGGCGAGCAACGTGGCTTCATCTCAAGGTCACAAGGACGAGATGCGGCTGCAAGGGCAGAAATCGCAGGCGGCTCTGCCCTGCTGTACGTGGCAGAAAAATGAGAAGGAGACGTGATCGTACGAGCGTGAACTCGCCGTGTACTGCTCCGTCTCTCTGTGAACGTTGAGTTTAGAAAAAAGTTGTCGTTTCCCCGATGTTGTCGTTGCAAGAGGACGCCGTCTGGCTCTCGTGAGGTTAGGCGTGTATTTTGACGTCTGGAGAGCTTCTGCGTCTGTTACTGCTGCTCTTGAATTTCTCTATGTTAAAACTAGAGTTGGGCCGGGTTAGGAGTAATAAAAAATGGGCCGGTTTAGTGCTGTTGGAAATTGCTGAAGTAATTGGATTGGGTCGGTTTGAAAACTGATGGGCTACTGGAAGTTACTGAGTCAAAGGCCCAAAATGTTCTTTAATTGGTCCAATAAGGAGTGAAATCATTGGTTATATTTGAAATAATTAGATAGATTACGACCTTGGTCGATTGAATTAAGGACTTAACCAAATTGAGTTTCATTAGCAAATTCGGCCAAAATCTAATAAGACGAATTAATATAATTAATTTAGGAGCTTCTCAATCTTACCAAAATAAAATGATTAATTCAACTATAAACCAATTAACTTTTGAAATCAACCATAATTTAAACTATACTAATTTTAATAGGGTATTTAAAAGTAAAATATTTAAGGACGATTTTCAAGTATTTATGAAATATACTAATTATATCTATAAAGCTATATGAAATATATTTACTATTTATAAATTATAAAAATCGACTAAGATCACTTAAAATGCCTTGAGAAGTATTTGAAATTTATAAAACCGATTATTCTAAATCATTTGGAAATTAAGAAGCTCGTGAATTAATTTCTATCGGGGAGGGTCAAAATTGGGTGTCAACACCTCCAACATTTAAAGCAATTATACCTTCGTATGAGTCAATCTAGATTTTGTGGCATTCTTGCTTGAAAATGAGCCTCCAACATTTAAAGCAGCTATGTCGTCATCTGAGTCAATCTATTGGAAAGAAGCAGTCAATAGTGAGATCGAATCAATTTTAAGTAATCATACTTGAGAATTGGTTGATCTTCCTCCAGGAAATAAACCTTTAGGATCAAAGTGGATCTTTAAAAGGAAAATGAAAGCCGATGGGACTATTGACAAATATAAGGCTAGACTTGTAGTCAAAGGATATAGACAAAAGGAAGGTCTGGACTATTTTGATACATACTCTCCAGTAACAAGGATAACATCAATTAGGATGTTAGTAGCACTAGCGGCAGTGCATGATCTTAAAATCCACTAGATGGATGTAAAAACAGTTTTCTTAAATGGAGAGTTGGAGGAAGAAATTTATATGGAACAACCTGAAGGGTTTGTGGTTCTTGGTAAAGAAGAGAAAGTGTGCAGACTTGTGAAGTCGCTTTATGGGCTCAAGCAAGCGCCCAAACAATGGCATGCTAAATTTGACCAAACAATGTTGGCAAATGGATTCAAGATTAACGAATGTGATAAGTGTGTTTACATTAAAAACGTTCCGAATCATGAAGTCATTGTTTGTCTGTATGTTGATGACATATTAATAATGAGTAAAGATATTGACGATATAAATGCTACTAAGCGCATGCTTTCCAGCAAGTTCGATATGAAGGACTTAGAAGTTACAAATTTGATCTTAGGGATCAGGATTCTCAAAACTCCTCAGGGACTAGCATTATCTCAATCTCATTATATTGAAAGAGTATTGGATAAGTTCAAGTACTTGAATTTCAATGTTGTCAAAACTCCAATTGATTTAAGTTTTACATTTCAAAAGAATGAAAATGAAAATGACTCTCAATTGGAATATGCCAGAGTGTTGGGAAGTTTGATGTATATTATGAATTGTACGCGATCAGATATAACATGTGCTATTAGCAAGCTGAGTCGGTTCACTAGTAATCCTAATCAAACTCACTGGATGGCAATGAACCGTGTGTTGGGGTATCTGAAACATACACAACACTATGCTTTGCATTATAATAAATATCCTATCGTGATTGAAGGATATAGTGATGCAAATTGGATCACCGGGTCAAACGAAGTAAAATCCACAAGTGGTTATCTATTTACACTTGGTGGAGGAGCAGTCTCTTGGAAATCGTCAAAACAGACATGTATCGCTCACTCCACAATGGAATCTAAATTTATTGCTTTAGATAAGGCCGATGAAGAAGTTGAATGGCTCCAGAATTTCCTAGAGGATATTCCATTCTGGCCCAAACCTGTGGGACCTATTTGCATACATTGTGATGGTCAAGCAGCAATAGGTAGGGTAGGGAGCGTCATGTACAATGGAAACTCTCGTCATATACGACAGAGATATAACACCGTAAGACAACTACTCTCTAGTGAAATTATCACAATTGACTATGTAAAGTCAAGCGATAATGTGTCAGATCCACTAACAAAAGGCCTAGTGAGAGAGACAGTTGAAAGATCATCTAAGGGAATGGGTTTACGACTTAGGACAAGTCAGCATGACAGTAACTCTATCTAGCAGACTGGAGATACCAAGAGCTAGATTCAAGGAGAAAAATAAAGTTGTGACTAATGATTCTGCATTGTCAACCAACTCAATCCATTCCCATGATGAAGACAATGCTCAGGAACAAGGATACAACATTAAGGCTTGTTAATGAGT
>NW_006239677.1:103438-104125 GCF_000226075.1 Solanum tuberosum | reverse complement strand
GAAACCAGGAGGTGTTCATGGCTGAAACGAACACAACAGTAAGAACCATAAACGGTAAAGGGTTAACTGTGTGACATATGGTTGTCTAGGTATACACCAAAGCTCGACGGTTCAAAGATATCACATCTACCGATTGACCTAGTATATCCGACATATGTTCACTACGGAAAGTCCAAGGGGAAGCCTACTTATCCAGATGCAATTGATCTTTGCTTGTAAAGTACACACTCGTCTGTGCATTCCTTATGTTATAACCATTCCCCATTCATGTGGGGGATTGTTGGGTATATAGCAAGAGTTAATGGGAAATAGAGGGAAGATGAAAAGAGAGGAACTTGAAAAGTTCTCTTATGCTTTAGTAAAAAGGTATTTTCTCCCCCATTGGTGGTGGAAAGAAAAATAGAAGGGTTTAAATAGAGAAACACTTCTATTAGTTGTTAAAAGGGTTGGAAAGAGGGACCCCCCTCGCGCCATCGTCGTCGCTCGCTCGGCTTCGGCTTTGGCTTTGGAAAATGATCGATCGAGAGATTATTTTTTGGACAAAATTTGTTTTAACTATTTAATTAATTATTTATTAAATTAATTTAAATGGCCAAAAACGTTTCAATTATTTAGTTATTAACCGAAATGTCCGACCCGACTCGGATCCGCGCGACCCATTTTATTTAAAACACTTTCCCGTTTTAA
>NW_006239677.1:91365-103362 GCF_000226075.1 Solanum tuberosum | reverse complement strand
GAACAGCCATGACCGTTTGAAAGGTTGCAAACTTTCTGGAATGGTCGTGTGATTTCTGAAAGGTTGCAACCTTTCAGAATCAGTGCTTCTTGGCTTTAAATACCACTGATTCTTCAGAATTTTTACTTATGAAAAATTCTGATTTCTTCTTCTTCTTCTGCACAAATATTTTTCGTGTACTTTATTGCCGTTGAGTGGCTCGCTGACACCAGAGTTTTTGGGTATCAATACACTGGTGATTGAGATCATTCTATCCTGGGAGGATATATTCCAAATCAAATATCGGATACTAGAGGGGAATAATTTCCTTAAGGGGACACTGTGCATTCAGTGGGCTTGATCTTCTTCCTATTCTGTTTTTCTAGATTCTGGTACGTTTTTACAGATTTTAGTTTTGTTAATTAATTTCTGTTCTTCACTGGTTCATTGGAAACTTTGGTAACTTCGTGTTTCTGCAAAATTTCTGGTAATCAGTATTACTGTTTTTTAAACACAAATTGTCAACATTATCTTTATCCACCATGCATTTATTTGCCCTTCCATTAATTCAACGGTGTATAAGTTCAATCCTCGTGATTGGCTGGATTATAACTCCTCTGGGCTATAAATACCAAATCAATTTGCTTTATAAAGTACTCACAAACACACAGAGCAGTTCAATTCTCCTGCTTCATTTCTCTCTCGTTTCTATATATCAGAAAGCAAAATTTGTTTTTTTAAGTAGTGTAAAAGATCAATGGTCGGCAAAGGAAAAACCCTAAGTTCTGCTGCTGAAAAAAAGTCTCATCCCCGTAGTAGGAAGAATTTACTGGAAACTCAGCGAGGGATAACAAAAGGACGAGGATCATTCCAAGGGACATTCAGTTGGCTATTAGGACTAATGATGAACTGAACAAATTGCTTGGAGATGTGACGATTGCGAATGGTGATGTAATGCCAAACATTCAGAGCATGATCTGCTGCCTAACAAGGAGCATATCTACTCTTTTTGCAAGTACAAAAATAACAATAGATCTAATGTAATTTTACAAATGGAGTCTGAATATACATAAATTTTATTTCTATCTTGAAAGGTAAAAGAATAATACTCTTTTCTAAAGTATTTTGCGCAAATATTATGTGCCTATATATTTGTTTAATTAAGAGTACGTTTTTATTGCAAATGCTCATGCAAGGGAAGTTGTAAAATGAGTCGCAAACATCGATTCTCATGATCATATCATAAAATTAGAGATTTGTTTTTTACAATAATTGTAAATTTATGACATTTGAGGACATTTTGCAAGTCTAAATAGTGGAGAATATAGCCAAACATCAACATCTTGCTAACATTCCTATTTAATATTTCTAGCCAAAATTGTTATAATATATGGATGAGTCAAACTTTTAATAAAAGGTAAAATTAGACGTAAAGTACAAGAATATTTTTTAACTCTTTTCCCTATAACAAAGTGAAAAACTCAAACTCTTATTGGGATTAGGTTAAGCATTATAAATATACTTTTAACAAATTTAATACATAAAAAAAATATAAGGTTCTTAGATCTTTGGTTGCCAATAAATAAGAAAGGAAACCTATAGATAGTAACCACATTTAAGCGTTTTCTTATACACATGAAAAAAAACTAACATCTCGATATGAACATTAATGAGGTGCTATCATGTTCCATCATCAAGAATCATGTCCAATGTTATAACATATATAAAAATAATGTCTCAACATGTCCATCTCAAACTCCATTTTATTGAAAAATTTTCACATGCAATTCCTTTCGGCTTTCGTTGGTTCTTTCGTTATGTTTCATTAAATTCAATAAGTTTCTTTGGTCCAATTCTCATATCCATTGTTTCCTCAATTGATGCACATAGGAATGTGGATTAACAATGAGAACCACAACATGTCATGTGTCAAATTATATTGAACATTGTTTTTTGTATGTAGACTAATTTTTGAGGAAAAAAATAAATATTAAAAACATAACTATTGCACCTAGTTTTTTTCCCAACTATTAATACTCAACGTTTCACTTTTATGTACTCAATTCCATTTAACGAAATTTCATATCTAAATTTACTTTTCCTACAATCCCATGTTCACAAGTTTTTCAATCTACTTTTATAATCATAGCAAATAAATATTTTCTCCATTGCTTTCTTCTATTCAAATCCATTCTTGCTAATATCAAAGTTACTGGTAAAGTGAAAAAAGATACAATCCTTAATTGGCCAAATAGCTAAATTAATGAAAGGATATTGCCAAAGAAATTAATAAGCTATTAACAACGATGGCAAACAAATATGTTATTTCATGAAAATACTTAAAAAGGAAAAAGTCAAATTAGGTCTCCATGAGGATCGATGTGGGTTATAGTTCTCCCTAAAACATGTCCTTTTGTAAAATGCATAAAATGAAACTCTTGACAAATCATCATTTATATAGTTGCAATTATCACAACGTCTGCTGCCTTCATTCTTGTAGTATCCTCGATTCGTTTTGTGAAAGCGGACATACTAGACTTTGAAAGAATTCTGTCAAAAGATCATAATCAAATTCGCTAGTCTGTGAATATCTGGTTAAGTTATCCTTTGGATCGTATATCATCAAACTACCATCAAACATAAGAAAAAATTCACCTCTTTTTGACAGACAAAAAGAGTGAGATAACAAATAATCCACAGAATTTAGAGCACAATTGATGGTAAACATCTTTATCCAAGATTCTTTGTCTTGGTACTCCTCCATAGCCCACACATCTACGTGAGTAGTCGAATTATTACAAATCCTAGAAAGATTATTTTCCAACACCCCCAACACAAGATCTTCACTCTCTTCTCCATTGTAAGGTCGTTCCACCTTTCTCCATTTCTCATTAATCAAATTGAAAGAGGTTATGCTCCAACCGCTTTTGATATCAATACTAGCAGTCCAATAAAATTTTCCATTCACATATTTTACCCCGAGCCAATTAATCGTATCACATTTAGTGAACAATGTATTATTTGCCAAGAATCATTCTTTAGACTATATAAATTTACCTCTTGAAAATGAGGTGTACATCCAACAATAGAAAAAAATACACATTACCTTGTAATCATCATGGATCTCATCATATCCAAAGCCATATATGCAATAACCCTCATTCTTCAATTGAGTTCTAAAATTAGGCAATTTCTTATACATTCTTATTGTTGAATTCCATAAAAATATTCATTTGCCTTATTTACAAGACAAACCAATCCATTGATAAAACCCTCAATCACAAAAGATATACCAGAGTTTTTCATGTGATAATCCAAGTTAGTTTCCTCCATAACAAAACAATCCTTAAGATTGAATTCTGGTTGGGTTATACTCAAAATAACATTATGGGTGGTGAAGTATTTGTTATAATTAGCTGATAAATTTAGATGGTACTTGATAAATCTAGGACTACTAATCAATGCGTGCCAAGATTTTGAAACAAATTTGATTTTCAAGAGAGATTTTACTGGAAGCAGATCAAAATGGATTGTTGGGTTGCTCTGATTTATGTGTTGATGGGAGGTTTTACCAGATACTCGGTCTGATAAGTTTAAAACTTCAATTTCGGAACTTAATTGTTCCTCTACCATAGAATGAACTGAGAATGAAGAGATAGTTCATCTCTTGCTAAATTTATAGCTAATTCATATCACTAAAATAAATAAAATAGTATACTAAATTTAATTTTTGATTATCTCTCATAATACTATTTATGATTGGATTATGGTGATAATTAAATATGTAATCAATGAAGTTGAATAAGCCATTATATGAACAAATTTTCAAATAAATGGTGAGCGACTCTTTTCTCAAAATGAAAAAATTAGTCTTGTAAGGAAAAATGGTCAATAATGGAGTAAATTCATTCTTATCAGTTATCACTCTTGGTAAAAAAATAATCATAATAAGCATAAAATACGACCTCCTCTACATTTTCTACATATTATATAACAATGAGAAAAGAGACAAATATATCCCTCAATTTCACGAATTAAAGTGGATATAAAAAGTGATATGAAAATATTTTTGTTGTTTTACAAATGGTGCATATATACCTCCCTGTCTAACAAGTGGTGCATATTTATCCTTTAATTTAATGGCCCGGACAAAAAAAAATCAAAAATATTTTTTTTAATTCAAAAAAGTATTACGTGGCTTTAAAAAACTATCTCACCCATTTTATTTAAGAAAATAAAAATAATTTAAAATTTGTGGTTGAATACCTTTATTGTTCTTTCTACATCATTTCCCATATTTTGCATCTTTTTGGACAATCAATTGGAAATTTTCACACTAAATAATATTATTATGTTTTTTGTTTGTGAAGTTGCAGCGCACGGGTCAAATTTTGTACAGTTATTATCGGATATAAGTGGACGATAATTAAAAGCATCTGACACTTCAACAATAATAGAAATTTTGCTCAAATTATATAGCGGCAATCATATAATTGTCGCTATATTATATTTTACGTCAATATAGCGTTTGAGTGCTTATAACAAACACTCTATAAATATCACTAAAGGCTAAATATTTTTGCGGCAAAAATAATTATAGCCACTAAATGTCTCTTTTGTTGTAATATGATTACGCGTTAGTCCTTAATAATGATTTGTATCTAATATACATATCCTTCTGTCCTAACTTGTAATATCCTTTGTATCAGATTCTTTTAACATCAAGTTCTGAATAATGATTTTAGTCCACTAAGAAATATAAGTCTTTTTCACTTGAAAAGAATATGGGACTCGTGTTTTCTGTCACATAAGAGAAAGAAATCTACTAACATTAGTAGCTTGTTATAATATCAATCTTACTACTAAAATAATAAGAAAAAATCAACCTTTGATTAACCAAATAACTAAATTAATGAAAAGGCAGCACCAAAGAAATTTAATAAGCTATTAGAAATAATGAAAAAAAGCTAAGTTCTTTTTTCATTGAAATATGCAAAAAGAAAAGATTAAAAAAACAAGATCTCCATGAAAAGGTGTAAATATCTCCTTAAATATGCAATGACTATTCGATTAAGAAAAAGAAAATATAACAGCCCTTTGCAAAATGAATAATGTGGAACTATTTCAAATAATTACTTATACAATTATAATTATCAGAGCTTCTGTCTCCTTCATTCTTGTTGTGTTGTTGGTTCATCTTATGAAATGGGACAAATTAAACTTTCAATGTAGTTTTCCATCGTAAGAACTTTACTAAATTTAGGAGACTTGAGAATTCTGATCGAGTTATCCTCTAGATTGTATATCATGAAAGTTGATTCAAACATAACAAAAAATTAACCACCTTTTGACAAACTAAAGGTCTGAGAAAGAAAATAATCCATTGGATCTGGATTATAATTGATGGTAAATACTTTTATCCAAGATTTTTTATTCCCATACTTCTTCATATACCACACATCTACTTGTGCGATCGAATTATTACAAAGCATAGAAAGATTACTTCCCAGTGCTCCCAGCATGAGCATACCATCTCTTTCTCCATAACAGGGTCGTACCACCTTTCTCCATTTCTCATCAGCCAAATCAAAAAGATGTGATGCCCAAACCCCTTTGGTAACCAAGACCAACACTAGTAGCCCAATGAAGCTTCCCATTCACAAACTTACCTGAACTAATTAATCGCGTCTCATTTTGAGGATAACTAGTTCTCCGCCAAGAGTAATTCTTTAGACTATGAAAATCACTCTGACAGCCAATATCAGTACAAATACGTACTACCTTATAATAATCATGGATTTCATCGTATCCAAAACCAAATAGACAATATCGCCCACTTTAGTTTTAAAATCAAGTAATTTCCTAAATTCTTATTGTTGGGTTCCAGAGAAATAATTCTTTTGAATCATTTAAAAGACAAATCAATCCATTTACAGAACCCCTGGCCAAAGAATATCTACTAGTTTTTCATCGGATAATCTGTAACATCTCGCAAATTGAAATAACTAGGAAGAAGTTAAGAATTGGAAATAGTCAATTTTTGGAAAGAATAGAAATCTGGAAAATTTGTTAAGTATGTTAAGTTGAGTTTTTGGTCAAGTTCAAATGACCATAACTCCTAGCTCAGGATGAGTTAGGTATGCTTCCAGATACCTTAGGAAAGATCTTGGAATTTTCTTTCCAACACCGCCGAGTTTGTGCAATTCCGAGTTTGTATGAGTGACATATGCCTATCTGAAGTTGGGCTGTTCAAATAAGGAAAGTCTAATTCGGATTTTTTGAAGGGTAGTTTAGTCTTTTCCTTACTCAATTAATTAAATCCATTTTTAGTAAATTATTTGGAGTCTAAAATTGAGTTAGTTCAGTTTACACAATTAAGAAATACACTAGGGCATTGGGAGAAGAGAAAAGAGGAGAAAGGAGAAGAGAAGCTCAAGATTCGTCAAGTTCTTGTGATTATGGTTGTGGAATTTTCCAAGGGTTCGATCCTACAAGGTATGTGAGACTCTCATAGCATTGGGTTCATTCACCCATGCTCCAATCATGTTTGTTTCAGCGAAATTCATTTCTAGAAAGTTGAAAGTGTGATGTTCTTTAATTATGTTCTTGAAGATTGCTTTAATTCTTGAGATTTGATGGGATTGTGGAGTTCTTTGATGGAATCTTGTCAATTTAAGAGTTGTTTTGAGTTAGATTCTTGTGTATATACAGTGGGCATTTGAATCTATAGAGGGATTGAGAAAAAGAATCGTATTTAGGCAAATTGGGATGAGAAAATGAAGAAGGAAAAAGTCGTGCAGGTGTTGGCACGGAAGTCCGCATCGCAGACTTGCTCCCCCAGTGTCCAAAAATTACCTCCGTGTCACGGTTAGGACGCGGACTCCTTTGTTTCAAAATTTAATTTCGCAATAAAAAATTAAAATAGATCTCCGCGTCGCGGACTTGTTTCCCGACATTGATTTCTTAATCTTTTCTCATGTTTAGCTATCTAAAAATACTCCTAAAACATCATGAGATCTTTCCTATCACAAATCACAATCCTTGAATCCATAATTCAATTCAAGGAAAGTTAAGAGTCAAGTCTATAAGTTAAGAATCAAGTCAAAAGAAGTTCATAAAGTATTTCAAAAGTCTTTTACAAACGTTTTAACTTTGTTTTAAGACTTAAGTTTTAAGTTAAGCAAAGAGTAAATAGTTGAGTTCATTTCTCCAAAAGTTATAAGGGAACTAAGTATTCCCAAGAGTTTAAAATGTTTTCACATTTGAACAAGAAAGGGAAACACCGATTTCCAAGAGAGATTTTAATCTAAGTTTTGAGTAATTATCTCAAACCAAAGAAAAGAAGTTTTGTTTTAAAAACATATGAGCTAAGTATATTTTGGGAGTAGTATTGAGCACCGATATGGGGATGCAAGTTCATATTAACTCAAGTCTCCATAAATCATGTAGCCATCATGGGTAGTAAATGATCATACTTTTTAGATGACTTCTTAAGTGCTTTTTAGCACAGCCTAGTGGATCCACTTAGTTAAGGTGCTCTATATGACGGCAAAGTATAAGACAGTTCTGGCAGCATGGGCAAGACACTGTATCACCACTTAGACTCATAGTGGTGGTTGTCGGTTAGAGAAACATCCACATAAACTATATTACTTGATTATACGAGTACAATTGAATTTGTTATTGCATTTTTAACAATCTAAGTTGCTTTATATTGTTTTAAAAGCTTTCTATGTATTGCATGAGTTTTATTGCTTTATATTGAGTTAAGTTATTCAGGAGTTGAGTAAGGCCAAGGTAAGTGTTCATTTCAGATTCTTTTCAAGCCTATTTTATGTTTAGCATTCCAACTCGCATACTCGTACAATCAATGTACTGATGCCAGTTCGCCTGCATTATCTTATGATGCAGACGCAGGTAACTAGGATCATCATCCAGCGCCTCGTTGATCCAGTTGAGCACTCAGAGTCTGTTGGTGAGCCTCTTTACTTTTCGGAGGGCTCCTTTTTACATTGCTTTCTAGTTTTCAGTTGTTAGGATGATCGGGTGTCACGACCTGATCGCCAACTGCAAACCTCAACGGTCGACGCCTGTGATCCGCATAACTCTGGTGCCTACTCTGAGCCGTCCTGAGCCTATCCTGAATCACCCTTACCTGATCCAGGGCCTCCTGAAGCAAATCTATACCACACGGCCTAGGCTCTGTAGACTCAAACTAACCAACTGGAGAGCGACAACACCGACCATATAAGGCCTCAAATGAGGCCATCTGAATACTAGAGTGGTAGCTATTGTTGTACGCAAACTCTGCCAAAGGCAAGAATTGGTCCCACTGACCTCCAAAATCCATAACACATGCCCGCAACATATCCTCAAGGACCTGAATAGTACACTCCGACTGGCCATCCGTCTGTGGGTGAAAAGCTGTGCTAAGGTGGACACGGGTGCCCAACTCCTCATGAAAAGCCTTCCAAAAACTGGAAGTGAACTATGAACCCCGGTCTGAAATGATAGAAACAGGCACGCCATGAAGACGAACCACCTCCCTAATGTAGATACGAGCCAACGAAGTCCATAGTGATACGCTCCCACTTTCACTCCGGAATGAGTAATCTCTGGAACTCACCACCAGGCCTCAAATGCTCGGCCTTTACCTGCTGGTAGCTCTAGCAACGGGAAACAAAGTCAGCAATATCTCTCCTCATGCCACTCCAGTAGTAATGCTACTTCAAATCATGATACATCTTCGCTGTGCCCGAATGGATAGAGTATCTAGACTCATGGGCCTCTGAAAGTATCAACTGTATCAAATCTCCAACTCTCGAAACACAGATGCGGCCGGCGAATTTCAACACTCCATCAGGATCTAAGGTAGCCTGACCACCATCACCCGCTAACACTCGATCTCTAAGGGCCACCAAGGTATCATCTTCAAACTGAAAACCACGGATCCTATCAAGCAAAGAAGACTGAACTCCCATAAAGGCCAAGACGCGTCTAGAATCTGACATATCCAACCCAACCATGCTATTAGCTAAGGACTGAATGTTGCCCATGAAAGGCGTGATGAGGTTTGGGAGGCAGGGCAAGCTTAACCCCAGGTACATTGGGTCTTTTGAGATACTCCAGACATTTGGGGAGGTTGCTTATGAGTTGGCCCTACCTCCAGCATTTTCAGCCATCCACCCAATGTTTCATGTTTCGATACTGCGGCGGTATGTTCCTGATGAGTCCCATGTGCTCCAATATGATGCAGTCGAGTTGGATGATCATTTGACATTTGTAGATGAGCCAGTTGCCATTCTAGCTAGAGATGTGAAGAGATTGCGCTCGAGAGCCATTCCTGTTGTTAAGGTCCGTTGGAGGCATCGTCCAATTGAAGAGGCTACTTGGGAGACCGAGCAGAAGATGCGAGAGCAGTTTCCTGGCTTGTTTGAGCCTTCAGGTACTTCTTGATCCTTTCTTTCGCGGACGAAAATCCTTTTTAGTAGTGGATATTGTAATGACCCTCTTGGTCATTTTTGTGCCTTGCATTCTGTGTGTCATTTAGAGTGGTCCTGTAGCGACCCCAAGTCATTTATGATTTGCTGGGACTGACAGTTCGGTCACCTGGTCGTCGTTTGGTTATGGTGCGAGTTTTAGTGTTTTGGAGCTTATGAACCTTGAACGATCCTTTTCGATCAAAAGTTCAAGAAGATGACCTCAGAATAGAATTCTGACAGTATCATCAGCTTCGGAATGGCCAAATTAGGCTAGTAGCATAGTTGGCACGAGTATCGAGGCCTTTGATGTCAGTTTGGATCATTAGACGTTTTAGTCTTTGAAATTTGGCTTAAGGTTGAGCTTGGTCAACATTCTTGGAAAACGCCCTCAGATGAAAATTCCGTCAGCGCGGTTAGCTCCGAAATGTCACGTTTGGTCTAGATTGACCCTTTTTTTGTGTCTGGAGGTTTTTGATATTTTTCTGAGCTCTTTTGTGGTTTTTGACTTAAATTGACATTTGGAAGTGGGACCCACTTTTTATCGAGATGACCTCTGATGGAAATTTTGACTGCGCCGTTGAGTCCAAAATGTCAAATTTGGTATGGTTGCATATCTCGTTTGCATGCACGGGGTTCCGAACGAGATTGGCGCACCCCGTCGGAGTTTTTAGTTTTTGGGAAAAGTGCAGAAAATCTGCTATAAGATGCAAAAAAACCAGCAACTTTTCCCCAAACTTAAATCCTCATAACTCTCTCATCTCTCCACCGATTTGGGCGATTCAAAAAGGCAAAGTTGTGAGATTTTTCGAGGACAACGCGTTGGTGAGCTCAGATAGTGATTTGAGGTCCCCGTTTGAGGTAATTTTCGTAAAATACCTGCTGCCACGACCCTTTTTTGTGAGCTTGATTTTTGGAAGATTTTGAGACTTGTTTTCTCAGCCTTTCTAGGTCCGATTTCAGTGAATTTTGAGGCTATCTTGAGTGGTTTTTGAAGGAGAACGTTGTGGTGTTGTCGCATTTCACTGTAGACCTCTAGTTTCTGGTAAATACACTGGTTCAACTGCTGTCCCATTTCTAGTTTTTGAGAAAATTTGGGTTTTAGTTGCATGTTGATATTGTGTTGTTCCCAAGCCCCGAATTGTGCCCCATTTTGGGACATGAGCTGGGGGAATTGGTTAGGACCCACTTTTGGGGTTAATTTCGGAATTTCCAGTGCGAGTCCCACTTTCCCTATTTTGACCCCGAAATTGGTCCGTCTCTGTTTGTTGTGATTTTGGTGTCTAAATGACTGTAATAACGTTGTGACTCTATTTTTGATAGTGGGTCAGCGTTTCGAGGACGTTAGGAAAGGGAAAGCACCGGAGAAGTGATTTTGGAGCGCGTGTGATCGGCCTACAAGTAGGCTACGATTTCCCTCTCCTAGATTGAGCTTGAGAATGTGGATGCATGTTGATTAGTTGGGATTTGGGTTGGGTTGTTATTGAATCATGCATAGGTGTTTGGAAATAATGTTTTCGGCCTATTTCGAGAATTATCGGGTAACTGTGAGCATGCTTTGTGTTATTAACGGACCCTCCTCGCTATGTGGAGTGCTTGCATGCTTAATTTATTGTTTATTTGAAGCATGTTGGGCCTTAATTTAGATTTGACTAGGGCTTGCCTTAGAAATGCATGATTCGGAATCAATAGGCCTTAGTTTTACCCCGACGTCACTCGACCGACTTAGATCCTTGTAGACTGGTGTAGCAGACTTGAGTCTGATAGTTTGGGCCTTAGCTAGGCAATACGCTTGCTCCGATGATAGTTATCCTTATTTACCCGATGTTACGGCTTCACGATTTGAATTTGATTTTCGATTCGGTTCTAAGTACTTACATTGATTGGCTAAGTATGAACGGCGTTCCACGGACATTTATGAGCATGGATCGATTGAGACTTTTTCAGCAGCTACATTAGCACCTTATAAAGCATTCGGTTAGAGTTTCGGCCTCTATTGCCCAAATACTTATACAGAGCATCCGGTTAGAGTTCCGGCCTCTATTGCCTAGATACTTATAGAGCATCCGGTTTAAGGTCCGACCTCTATTGCCCAAATACTTATATAGAGCATCCGGTTAGAGTTCCGGCCTCATATACTTGATACTTGTGATTGGTTACTTTGGTACTTCTGGTGAGCATCCGATTCGAGGTCCAACCTCTGTACTGTCAGATTCTACTAATTAGGGTTGAGGTTCTGGTTCGATGTTCTTCGTTCATGGGTTCTTTTATGCAATTCTCTTTAGTTATAGTTATTTTGTGTACTCGTCGGGCTTATGGGGGTCCGTTCGAGTTTTTATTTAACTTGTGCACGAGTGTACCTTCTGGGGTCCAGTTAGATGTAGTTAGCTTATAGATTACTTTAGTTAGTTCTTTGTACACTCGTGTGCATTCCCTTGTTAGTTAGATTTTAGTTCTTGACTTCGGTTTGTGTTATTCCTTCTTTTCATACTGCCTTTACTTTTCAAGTTCAGTCGGCCTATGATGCCTACTGGGTACC
>NW_006239677.1:69980-91024 GCF_000226075.1 Solanum tuberosum | reverse complement strand
TATATTGTTATTTGCCTACTCTTGTTTAGTTTTTACCCTCAGACCCATTATTTGTTGTTCCGGGTTATGGGTTGGCTTACCTACTGGTGGGTTATAGTAGGTGCCATCATGACTTGAGAAATCGGGTCGTGACATCGGGGGTCCTGTCCCGACATCCCTCTTTGTTTTAGAGGCTTCATAGACAAATATTTATAGTTCTTTAGTCTTATTCATTTAAGTTGTTTACGTTTAAGACTTGAGTAAGTTATTATCTCTTAAGTTATTGCATGAGTTATATTTCTTATGTTTAAGTCTTCCGTTGAGTAAGTAAGCAAGATCAAGGGTTTGCTTGGGGCCAGCAATGGTTCTCGAGTGCCAGTCCCACCCACGGTGTAGGCTCGGGGAGTGACAAACTTGGTATCAGAACACAGAGTTCAAGAGTCCTAGGGAGTCTATGAAGTCATGTCTGTAAAGTCCTAGTTATCGGTGTGAAGCGTGCCACATCTATAATTAGGAGGTTGCGACACTTAGGAAATATTCTCACTTCTTTCATACTCACTTCGGGTGTTAGAGTTTGATCTCTGAAAAGTTTTTTCTAATTCGTGCCTGTGTGTGTTTTCAGATAATCATGCTTCCACGAAAAGTTGTCAGAGGTCGTCCTGCTAGGCGTAATGTTGAGGAGCAATGGGTACCCAATGCACCTGAAGTGTAACCCCAAGGAGAAGTTACCAATGCTGAGTTCAGAGAAGCAATAAGGATCCTAAGTCAAGCTGTGACTAACCAAGTTGGGCAACAAAGAGGGGCTCAACATGAAGAGGCTGACACTTCGAGGATTCGTGAGTTCTTGAGGATAAACCCTCCAAGTTTTACTGGTTCGAGCACTACTGAGAATCCAGAGGACTCTATTGAGGAACTGAAGAAGGTATTTGATGTTATGCATGTTGCCGATGTTGAGCGAGTAGAACTAGATGCATATCAATTGAAGAATGTTGCTAGGACTTGGTTTGATCAATGGAAGAAGAATCGAGCTGAAGATGCACTATCTGCGAGTTGGGTTTGTTTTGAGGAGGCCTTCTTGAGGCATTTCTTTCCCCGAGAACTGAAAGAGGCTAAGGTACGAGAGTTCCTCACACTTAAGCAGGATTCTTTAAGCGTTCATGAGTATGGGTTGAAGTTCACCCAACTGTCCCATTATGCTCCGAAGATGGTTGCGGATATGAGGTGTAGAATGAGTTTGTTTGTTGCTGGGCTGTCTCATCTGTCGAGTAAGGAAGGTAGGGCTGCAATGCTAATAGATATATATCAAGGTTGATGGTCTATGTGCAACAGGTTGAGGAAGAGAAGCTGAGGAATATGGAGGAGTTTAGAAACAAGAAAACGAAGACAGAAAATGAGTCCGGGCAGCAAAGAGGTAATGTGAACCGTTCGTCCTTTCAGCAAAAGAAAAAGGGCCTACTCCATCATCTGCTAGTGCACCTGCACCCAAAAACAAAGGTGAGTACCACAGTAAAAATTCACAACACTTCAGGGCTACACCTACCCAATCTCAGGGTAGTGTGGCACAAGGAGGTAACTGGGCTTCTACATGTGCTAAGTGTGGTAGAACCCATCTAGGTACGTGTCTCGATGGTTCTACAGGTTGCTTCAAGTGTGGACAAGAGGGTCACTTCATGAAAGAGTGCCCCAAGAACCGGCAAGGTAATGGGAATTAGGGCAATAGATCCCAATCTTCATCAGTTGCTCCACCAGACAGGGCTGCACCTAGAGGAGCTACTTCCGATACTGGCGGATGAGTATACCGTCTTTATGCAATCACTAGTCGCCAAGAGCAAGAGAATTCTCCAGCTGTTGTCATTGGTATGATCAAAGTCTTTACTCTTGATGCTTATGCTTTGTTAGACCCAGGAGCAAGTTTATCTTTTGTAACCCCTTATATTGCAAATAGTTTTGATGTTCTTCCTGAGAAACTCTGTGAACCCCTTTTTGTTTCTACACTTGTTAGGGAGTCTATTATAGAAGAGAGAAAGTCTATCCTGATTGTCCCATTTTCGTCAATCACAAGAGTACCATGGCTGATTTAATTGAGTTAGACATGATAGATTTTGATGTCATTCTTGGTATGGACTGGCTTCATGCCTCTTATGCCTCAATTGATTGTAGAACTCGAGTTGTCAAGTTTCAGTTTCCAAATGAGCCAGTCTTAGAGTGGAAAAGTAGTTCCACAGTGCCTAAGGGTCATTTCATTTCATACCTTAAGGCAAGAAAGTTAGTTTCCAAGGGGCGTGTCTCTCACTTAGTCCGAGTTAATGATTCTAGTGTTGAGATACCTCCTATTCAATCAGTTTCAGTAGTAAGAGAGTTTCCAGAAGTCTTTCCTGATGATCTTCCCAAAGTCCCTCTTAAGAAAGAAATAGATTTCGGTATAGACATTCTTCCAGATACTCGTGCTTTATCTATTCCTCCATATAGAATGGCACCAACAAAGTTGAAAGCTCTTAAATAATAGTTGAAAGATCTCCTTGATAAAGGCTTTATTCAACCAAGTATCTCACCTTGGGGCGCTCCGGTCTTATTTGTGAGAAAGAAAGATGGTTCTCTTAAGATGTGTATAGGAACAAGGTTACCATCAAATACAAATATCCTCTCCCAAGGATTGATGATCTTTTCGATCAGCTTCAGGGTGCTACCTGTTTCTCTAAGATAGACCTCAGATCTGGATACCATCAATTAAGAGTAAGGGAATGTGATATTTCAAAGACAGCTTTTAGAACCCGTTATGGTCATTATGAGTTTCTGGTCATGTCCTTTGGTTTGACCAATGCGCCTGCAACATCATGGACCTTATGAATAGTGTATTCAAACCTTATTGACGTATGTGTGTTATCGTCTTCATTGATGACATACTAATTTATTCAAGAAATGAAGAAGATCATGCTAGTCATCTCATAATAGTTCTCCATACTTTAAAAGATAGAGAGTTGTATGCCAAGTTCTCTAAGTGTGAGTTTTGGCTTGAGTCTGTGGCATTCTTAGGCCACATTATGTCTGGAGAGGGAATTAAAGTTGAAACTCAGAAAATAGAGGCAGGGTAGAATTGGCCTAGACCCACATCTCCAACTGACATTAGGAGTTTTCTTGGGTTTGGCTGGCTATTATGGAAGGTTTGTAGAGCGATTCTCGTCTATTTCATTCCCTTTGACCAAGTTAACTCAGAAGACAGTGAAGTTTCAATGGTCTGAAGCTTGTGAGAAAAGCTTTCAGGAATTGAAAAAGAGGTTGACTACTGCCCCAATTTTGACATTACCAAAAGGTATGCAAGGTTTTGTTGTCTATTGTGATGCGTTTAGAGTTGGTTTAGGTTGTATGTTAATGCAGAATGGCAAGGTTATAGCTTATGCCTCTAGACAGTTGAAAGCTCTGAAAATATGGCGTCATTATTTATATGGGGTTCATGTTGATGTATTCACTGATCACAAGAGTCTTCAGTATGTGTTTAATCAGAAAGAGCTTAATCTCAGACAAATGAGGTGGTTAGAATTTCTCAAGGATTATGACATTAGTATTCTTTATCACCCAGGTAAGACTAATGTGGTTGCTGATGCTTTAAGCAACTTGTCTATGGGTAGTAGCGCCCATGTTGAGGAAGAAAAGAGAGAGTTAGCGAAAGATGTGCATAGACTTGCACGCCTAAGAGTCCGACTAATAGATTCCATATAAGGAGGAGTAGTTGTGATGAATAGGGCTGAATCATTATTAGTGTCACAAGTAAAAGAGAAGCAAAACCAAGATCCTATTTTGCTTGAAGTGAAGGCAAATGTTCATAAGCAAAACGTATTGGATTTTGAACAAAGGGGAGATGACATATTGGGGTATCAAGGTAGGTTGTGTGTACCAAGAGTGGATGAAATCCAAGAGAGGATCATGGATGAAGCTCATAGCTCCAGTGATTCCATTTATCCAAGTTCAACAAAGATGTATCGCGTTTTGAGAGAGGTTTATTGGTGGAGTAGTATGAAGAAGGGGATTGCAGAATTTGTTGCTAAGTGTCCGAATTGCCAACAAGTTAAAATAGAGTATCAAAGGCCCGGTGGTTTGGCACAGATGATAGAACTTCCAGAATAGAAGTGGGAGATGATTAATATGGATTTCATCACAGGTCTACCAAGGTCTCGCAGACAACATGATTCTATTTGGGTGATTGTCAATAGAATGACAAAATCAGCCCACTTTTTGCCGATAAATACTACCTATACAACAGAGGACTATGCCAAGTTGTACATCCAAGAGGTAGTCAGACTTCATAGGGTGCCAGTTTTGATTATTTCAGACAGAGGTGCACAATTTACTGCACAGTTTTGGAAGTCATTCCAGAAAGGCTTGGGTTCAAAAGTGAACTTGAGTACTACTTTTCATCCTCAGACAGTGAAAGGAGGGAGATAGTGTTTTGAGGTATCAAGGTAGATTGTTTGATTGATTTCAAAGGTAATTGGGATGATCACCTACCTCTCATTGAGTTCGCTTACAATAATAGTTACCACTCTAGCATCCAGATGGCTCCATATGAAGCTCTTTATGAGAGAAGATGCAAATCTCCTATTTAATGGTTTGAAGTGGGTGAATCAGGGTTGATATGACCAGATTTAGTTCATCAAGCTATGAAGAAGGTGAAGGTTATTCAAGAGGGGTTGAAAACAGCGCAGAGTCGTCAGAAATCCTACACTAATGTTATGAGAAGGGAGCTAGAGTTTGAAGTAGATGATAGGGTATACTTGAAAGTTTCACCCATGAAGGGTTTCATGAGATTTGGTAAGAAGGGGAAGCTTAGTCCCCAGTATATTGGCCATTACAGAATATCCAAGAGGATTGACAAAGTAGCTTATGAGTTAGAGCTATCACAAGAGTTAGCAGCGGTTCATTTGGTATTTCATGTTTCTATGTTGAAGAAGTGCATGGGAGATTCTTCACTTATCATACCAATAGAAGATATTGGGATCAAGGATAGCTAATCTTATGAAGAGATTCCGGTTCAGATTTTAGATCGCCAAGTTCAAAAGTTGAGGACTAAGGAAGTAGCATTAGTCAAAGTTCTTTGGAGAAATCAGTTTGTTGAGGAAGCTACTGGGGAAGCTTAAGAAAATATGAAGAAGAGGTATCCACACCTCTTTGAAACCAGAGAAATTCCAGAGTAAGGTAACAATTCTCTTCTTAGTACTCTTTAATTTATGAGATTGCATGTTGTAATTGCATTGCTTGTTGGGAGTATAAGATTAATGTTAGATGTTACACTCTTAGCCTAGTAAAAGTAATCTCATTCGAGGACGAACGTTCCCAAGGGGGAGATATTGTAACATCTCATAAATTGAAATAACTAGGAAAAAGTTAAGAATTGGAAATAGTCAATTTTTGGAAAGAATAGAAATCTGGAAAATTTGTTAAGTATGTTAAGTTGAGTTTTTGGTCAACATAAAACGACCATAACTCCTAGTTCAGGATGATTTAGGTGTGCTTCCAGATATAGTAGGAAATATACTGGAATTTTCTTTCCAACGCCGTTGAGTTTGCGCGATTCCGAGTTTGTATGAGTGAGATATGCCCATTTGAAGTTGGGCTGTTCAAATAAGGAAAGTCTAATCCGGATTTTTTGAAGGGTAGTTTAGCCTTTTCCTTACCTAATTAATTAAATCCATTTTTAGTAAATTATTTGGAGTCTAAAATTGAGTTAGTTCAGTTTACGCAATTAAGAAATATGCTAGGGCTTTGGGAGAACAGAAAAGAGGAGAAATGAGAAGAGAAGCTCAAGATTCGTCAAGTTCTTGCGATTGTGGTTGTGGAATTCGCCAAGGATTCGATCCTACAAGGTATGTGAGACTCTCATAGCGTTGGGTTCATTTACCCACGCTCCAATCATGTTTGTTTCAGTGAAATTCATTTCTAGAAAGTTGAAAGTATGATGTTCTTGAATTAAGTTCTTGAAGTCTGCTTTAGTTCTTGAAATTTGATGGGATTGTGGAGTTCTTGATGGAATTGTGTCGATTTAAGAGATGTTTTAAGTTAGATTCTTGTGTATATATACTGGTCATTTGAATCTATAGAGGGATTGAGAAAAATAATCGTATTTAGGCGAATTGGGGTGAGAAAACGAAGAAGGAAAAAGTCGAGCAGGTTTTGGCATGCAAGTGCGTGTCGCAGACTTGCTCCCCCAGTGTACAAAAATCACCTCCGCGTCACGGTTAGGATGCGGACCTCTGTTTCAAAATTTAATTTTGCGATAAAAATTTAAATACATCTCTGCGTCGCGGATTTGTTTTCCGACAGTGATTTCTTGATCTTTTCTCATGTTTAGCTATCTAAAAACACTCCTAAAACATCATGAAATATTTCCTATCACAAATCACAATCCTTGAATCCATAATTCAATTCAAGGAAAGTTAAGAGTCAAATGGTAACATCTCGTTGAAATAACTAGGAAGAAGCTAATAATTGGAAATAGTCATTTTTGGAAAGAATGAAAATCTGGAAATTTTGTTAAGTTAGAATAAGTTGAGTTTTGGTCAAATTCAAATGGCCATAACTTCTAGCTCTGGATGATCTAGAGGTACTTCCAGATATGGTAAGAAAGCTCTTGGAATTATCTTTCCAATGCCGCTGAGTTTGCGCGATTCCGAGTTCGTATGAGTAAGTTATGCCCTTTGGAATTTGGGTTGTTGGAATAAGGAAAGTCCAATCCGGATTTTGAAAGGGTAGTTTGGTCTTTTCCTTGCCCAATTATTTTATTTCGTTTTTGGTAATTAATTTAGGTATAACCAGCATTAGATAAGTTTATGCTTTTACCAAAATACGCTAGGGCTTGGAGAAAAGAGAAAGAAGAGGAGAAAGGAGAAGAGAAGAAAGATTCGTCAAGATCGTCGAGTTTAGCTTGTGGATTTCGTCGGGAGTGATCCCTACAAGGTATGTGATATCACATAGCGTTGGGTTAGTTCACCCACGCGCCAACCATGATTCAATTCATCGAATTTAAATCTTTGAAAGTTCAGAAATTGAGTTATTGATGAACATTGTTGAACGTTTCGTTTGAATTTCTTGTGGGTTTTGTTGGTGGAGTTTATTGCGATTTGATTCATGTTTCCAGGTGTAATTTTAGTTTGAATATTTCATAAATTGTGGTTATAAATTATTCTAGGTGTTTGGGGAAGGAACCATTGAAGTTTAGAGGGTTTAGAGATGAAAAACGGAGACGAAAAGTCGTCAAACACCTGGGGATAGGGGTGGGGAATCGCGCTAGCCAGTTCGCCCCAAAAGAGTCTCTGAATCTTCACCCATGGGGAGCTGCGCGCCCCAGACCAGCCTCTGAATGTTGAGGGTTGGTTCCCCGCGCCTCTCAGAGTGCGAAGGACGCCAGTTCTCCCCATTCGTTCCACACCTTTTCGTACTTGTTCCTTAACAATGTACCTATGTTTTCTAGTTGATTACAACACTCTAAGGTATATCTAAACATCATGAAATCATCCATAAACATGAGATCATGAATCTTGAATCCATAATCCAATTCAAGGATAGTTAAGATCAAAGTCAAGAGAAGTTCTTAGAGTTTTCCAAATGTTTTAACATTATTTTAAGACTTAAAGTTCAAGTTGAGTAAAGTGTAAAGAGTAAAGCGTAAAGTTTGAAGTTCATTTCTTCAAAGGTATATGGGGACTATGTATTCCCAAATGGTTTAAAAATGTTTTCACATTTAAATAAGAATGGAAACCTTGATTTCCAAAGAGCCTTCGGTCTAGTTTATAGAAAAGAGTAATCGCTTTCTAAATGATGCAAGAGAGGAAACTTTGATTTCAAAGATAGCCTTTGAGCTAAGTTTTTGAGCACTAATATCAAATCACAGATAGAAGTATGTTATAAACATAAGAGCTAATATTTTATTTTTGGGAGTAGTATTGAGCACCGATATGGGGGAGACTTCAGATAACTCACAGCCCCCATAAACCATGTAGCCATCATGGGTAGAAATGAGTTATACTTTTTAGATGATTCCTTTAGTGTTTTTAGCATAGACTAGTGGATCAACTCAATAGTTCAGGTTCTATACCCTCGGCAAGGTATAGGACGGCCCTGGCAGCGTGAGGCAAAATGTTGTATCATCACAATAACTCTTACGTGATGGTTGTCGGTTAGAGAAACTCCCACATAACTAATTGTATTCTTATATACACAGTTTATTGTATTTCACATACAATTCAGAGTTATATGTATCTGTGCATACACACAGAGTTGACATCATGTTTTAAACAACTTTTGTTTATATTGCACTTGTTTTAAACTGCTTTATATTGAAATGAGTTAAGTTATGTTGAGTTGAGTTGAGCCAGGTAAGTTCTTCAGATTCTTTTCAAGCATATATTGTGTTTAGCATTCCAACTCGCATACTCGTACATTCAATGTACTGATGCCAGTTGACCTGCATCTTATTATGATGTAGACACATGTAACTAGGATTGGCATCCAGCGTATCGTTGATCCAGTAAGCACGCCAGAGTCAGTTGGTGAGCCTTCTTGCATTCCGGAGGACTCCTTTTTATTGTTTTCAGTTATTTTATTAGTTCTTTAGGATGTCGTGAGGTTTGTCCCGAGATCCATCTCAGTTGTTTTAGAGGCTTCATAGACAGTTAGATGTTAATTCTTTAGTCTTTTCATTGTCATTATCTTATGTTAAGACTTGAGTTTGCCTTAATGGCCAATTGAATATTCCTTTATTATATTCCAGTTTATTACATAGAGTTGTCTTTGTAGAATTAAGTCTTCCACTAAGTAAGTAAGCCAGGAAAATGGTTCGCTTGGGGCCAGCAATGGTTATTGAGTGCCAGCCACGTTCGGGGTGTAGGTTCGGGGCATGACAAACTTGGTATCAGAGCCTAGAGTTCAAGAGTCCTAGGGAGTCTATGAAGCCGTGTATGTAGAGTCCTAGTTATCGGTGTGAAGCGCGCCACATCTATAATTAGGAGGCTGCAACACTTAGGAAAATTTCTCATTTCTTTCACACTCATTTCATGTGTTAGAGTTTGATCTCTAAAAAGTTTCTTTCTAATTCGTGCTTGCGCGTGCTTTCAGATAATCATGCCTCCACGAAAAGCTGTCAGAGGTCGTCCTGCTAGGTGTAATGTTTAGGAGCAAGAGGTACCAAATGCACCTGAAGTGCAACCGAAAAGAGAGGTTACCAATGTTGAGTTCTGTGAGGCTATCCGGATGTTGAGCCAAGTTGTGAATAATTAGGTTAGCCAATAGAGAGGAGCAAGACAGGAAGTGACTGATACTTCGAGGATCCGAGAGTTCTTGAGGATGAATCCTCTATGTTTCACGGGTTCAAGCACTACTGAGGATCCAGAAAGTTTTGTTGAGGAACTGAAGAAGGTATTTGAGGTTTTGTATGTTGCCGATACTGAGCAAGTTGAACTAGCTGCATATCAACTAAAGAATGTTGCTAGGACTTGGTTTGACTAGTGGAAAAAGAGTAGAGCTAAGGATGCATGACCTGCGAGTTGGGCATGTTTTGAGGAGGCCTTCTTGGGGTGTTTCTCCCCCAGAGAACTGAAAGAGGCTAAGGTACGAGAATTTATTACCCTTAAGTAGGGTTCCTTGAGTGTTCATGAGTATGGGTTGAAGTTCACCCAACTATCCCGTTATGCTCCAGAGATGGCTGCAGATATGAAGAGTAGAATGAGTCTGTTTGTTGCTGGGTTGTCCCATCTATCAAGCAAGGAGGGCATGACAACGATGCTAATTGGGGACATGGATATATCAAGGTTGATGGTCTATGTGCAGCAGGTTGAAGAAGAGAAACGGAGGGATAGGGAAGAATTCAGAAATAAGAAAGCTAAGACAGGGAATGAGTTCGGGTAGTAGAAAAGCAATGTGAACCGTTCGTCCTTTCAACAAAAGCAAAAGGAACCTGCACCATCATCTGTTAGTGCACTTGCACCCAGAAACAAAAGTGAGTATAATGGTCAAAATTCCCAACACTTCAGAGCTAGACCTGCACAGTCTCAAAGAAGTGTGGAACACGGAGGTAACTGGGCTCCTGCATGTGCTAGGTGTGGTAGAACCCACCCAGGTAAGTGTCGTTATGGCCAGTCAGGTTGTTTCAAGTGTGGAAAAGAGGGTCACTTCATGAAAGAATTCCCTAAGAACAGGCAAGGTAGTGGAAATCAGGGAAATAGGGCCCAATCTTCATCAGTTGCTCCACCAGACAGGGTTGCACCTAGAGGAGCTACTTTCGGTACTGGCAGATGAGCAAACCGCCTTTATGTTATCATTAGTCGCAAAGAGCAAGAGAACTCTCCAGATGTTGTAACTAGTATGATCAAAGTCTTTACTATTCATGTTTATGCTTTGCTAGATCCCGGAACAAGTTTATCTTTTGTAACCCCTTTTGTCGCAAATAGTTTTGATGTTCTTCCTGAGAAACTCCGTGAACCCTTTTGTATTTCAACACCTATTGGGGAGTCTATTCTAGCAGAGAGACTATCGTGATTGTCCCATTTCCATCAATCACAAGAGTACCATGGATGATCTAGTTGAGTTAGACATGGTAGATTTTGATGTCATTCTTGGTATAGATGCTTCATGCCTGTAATGCCTTAGTTGATTGTAGAACTCGATTTGTCAAGCTTTAGTTTCCAAATGAGCCAGTCTTAGAGTGGAAGAGTAGTTCAGCAGTGCCTAAGGGTCGTTTCATTTCGTACCTTAAGGCAAGAAAGTTAGTTTCTAAGGGTTGTGTCTAGCACTTGGTCTGAGTTAATGACTCTAGTGTTGAGATACCTCCCATTCAGTCAATTTCTATAGTTAAAGAGTTTCCATGAGTCTTTCCAGATGATCTACCCGAAGTCTCTCATGAGAGAGATAGACTTCGGTATAGATGTTCTTCCAGATACCTGTCCTATCTCTATTCCGCCATATAGAATGGCACCAACAGAGTTGAAAGAGTTAAAAGAGCAGTTGAAAGATCTTTTAAAGAAAGGGTTTATTCGACCAAATGTCTCTCCTTTGGGCGCTCCGATCTTATTTGTAAGGAAGAAGGATGGTTTCCTTAGAATGTGTATAGATTATCGCCAGTTGAACAAGGTTATCATCAAGAATAAGTATCCTTTTCTGAGAATTGATGATCTTTTTTATCAGCTTCAGGGTGCTTCTTATTTTTCAAAAATAGACCTCAGATCTGGCTACCATCAGTTGAAAGTACGGGAATGTGATATTCCCAAGACAACATTGAGGACCTGTTATGGTCATTATGAGTTTTTGGTCATATAGTTCGGTTTAACTAATGCACCTGCAATGTCCATGGACCTTATGAATAGAGTTTTCAAAACTTATTTAGATATGTTTGTTATCGTCTTCATTGATGACATACTTATCTATTCAAAGAATAAAGAAGATCATGCTATCCATCTCAGAATAGTTCTTCAGATTTTGAAAGATAATGAGTTATATGCTAAGTTCTCTAAATGTGGTTTTGGCTTTAGTCTGTGGCATTCTTGGGCCACATAGTTTCCGGTGATGTTATTAGAGTTGATACCCAGAAGATTGAGGTAGTGCAGAATTCGCCTAGACTCACATCTCCAACTGATATTAGGAGTTTCGTGGGAATAGCTGGCTATTATAGAAGGTTCGTAGAGGGGTTCTCATCTATTTCATCCCCTTTGACCAAGTTGACTCGGAAAACAGTGAAGTTTCAATGCTCTTAAGCTTGTGAGAAAAGCTTTCAGGAATTGAAAAAGAGGTTGACTAATTCCCAGTTTTGACCCTACCAGAAGGTACACAAGGATTTGTTGTCTATTGTGATACGTCTAGAGTTGGTTTGGGTTGCGTGTTAATGCAGAATGGCAAAGTCATAGCTTATGCCTCTAGATAGTTGAAAGATTATGAGAATAATTACCCAACCCATGACTTAGAGTTGGTTGTCGTAGTATTTGCTTTGAAGATATGACGTCATTATTTGTATGGTGTTCATGTTGATGTATTCACTGATCACAAGAGTCTTCAGTATGTGTTCACTCAAAAAGAGCTTAATCTCAAACAAAATAGGTGGTTGGAATTACTCAAGGATTATGACATGAGTATTCTTTATCACCCAGGTAAGGCTAATGTGGTTGCTGATGCTTTAAGTAGGTTGTCTATGGGTAGTACCACCCATGTTGAGGAAGAAAAGAGAGAGTTAGCGAAAGATATGCATAGACCTGCACGCTTAAGGGTCCGACTGATGGATTCCACCGAAGGAGGAGTAGTGGTGATGAATGGGGCTGAATCTTCATTAGTGTCAGAAGTGAAAGAAAAGTAAGACCAGGATCCCATTTTTCTTGAATTAAAGGCATATGTTCATAAGCAAAAAGTATTAGCTTTTGAACAAGGGGGAGATGGAGTATTGAGATATCAAGGTAGGTTATGTGTACCAATGGTGGATGGACTCCAAGAAAGGATCATGGAGAAAGCTCATAGCTCCAGCTATTCCATTCATCCGGGTTTGACAAAGATGTATCGTGACTTGAGAAAGGTATACTGGTGGAATAGTATGAAGAAAGGCATTGCAGAATCTGTTGCTAAGTGTCCAAATTGCCAGCAAGTTAAGGTGCACCAAAGGCCTAGTGGCCTGGCTCAGAATATAGAACTTTCGGAATGGAAGTGGGAGATGATTAATATGTATTTCATCATAGGTTTACCAAGGTCTCGTAGGCAGCATGATTCTATTTGGGTGATTGTCGACAGAATGAAAAAATCAGCCCACTTTTTGTCAGTAAAGACTACTCATTCGACAGAAGATTATGCTAAGCTGTATCTTCAAAAGGTGGTAAGACTTCATGGGGTTCTGGTCTCTATTATTTCAGACATAGGTATGCAATTTACTGCACAGTTTTGGAAGCAATTCCAAAAAGGCTTGGGTTTAAAGGTGAACTTAAGTACTGCCTTTCATCCTCAGACAGATGGGCAAGAAGAGCGCACTATTCAGACCTTAGAATATATGTTGAGGGCTTTTTTGATTGACTTCAAAAAGAATTGGGATGATCACCTACCTCTCATTGAGTTTGCTTACAACAATAGTTACCACTCGAGCATCCAAATGGCTCCTTATGAAGCTCTTTATGGGAGAAGATGCATATCTCCTATTGGATGGTTTGAAGTTGGTGAAGCAAGGTTGATAGGACCATATTTGGTTCATAAAGCTATGGAGAAGGAGAAAGTGACTCAAGAGAGGTTAAAAACGGCGCAGAGTCATCAAAAATCCTACACTGATGTTATGAGAAGGGAGTTAGAGTTTGAAGTAGATGATTGTGTATATCTAAAAGTTTCACCCATGAAGGGTGTTATGAGGTTTAGTAAGAAGGGGAAACTTAGTCCCTGGTATATTGGACCTTATCGATTATCCAAGAGGATTGGCAATGTAGCTTATGAGTTGGAGCTACCACAAGAGTTAGCCGCGGTTCATACGGTGTTTCACATCTCCATGTTGAAGAAGTGCATGGGTGATCCTTCATTGATCATACCAACTGAAAATATTGGGATCAAGGATAGTTTATCTTATGAAGATATTCCGGTTCAAATTCTAGATCACCAAGATTGCAAGTTGAGAACAAAAGAGGTAGCCTCAGTCAAAGTCCTTTAGAGGAACCAATTTGTTAAAAAAACTACTTGGGAAGCTGAGGAGGATATGAAGAAGAGATATGCACATCTCTTCGAATCCAGAGAAGTTCCGAATTAAGGTACTAATCCTTTCTTAGTATTTATTTATAAGTTGACATGTTGTTTTGCATTTTCTTGTGGGTGCTTGAACTGAATGTTGCATGTTACACCCTTAGCCTAGTAAGAGTAATCTTATTCGAGGACGAATGTTCCCAAGGGGGAGATATTGCAACATCTCGCAATTTGAAATAACTAGGAAGAAGGTAATAATTGGAAATAGTCATTTTTGGAAAGAAGGAAAATCTGGAAATTTTGTTAAGTTAGAATAAGTTGAGTTTTGGCCCACTTCCAATGGCCATAAATTCTAGCTCAAGATAAGTTAGAGGTACTTACAGATATGGTAGGAAAGATCTTGGAATGATATTTCCAACACCGCTGAGTTTGCATGATTCCAAGTTCGTATGAGTGAGTTAGACCCTATGGAAGTTGGGCTGTTGGAATAAGGAAAGTCCAATCCGGATTTTGAAAAGGTAGTTTGGTCTTTTCCTTGCCCAATTATTTTATTTCGTTTTTGGTAATTAAGTTAGGGTATAATCAGAATTAAATAAGTTTACGCTTTTACCAAAATACACTAGGGCTTGGAGAAATGAGAAAAGAAGAGGAGAAAGAAGAAGAGAAGCAAGATTCGTCAAGATCGTTGAGTTTAGCTTGTGGATTTCGTCGGGGGTGATCCCTACAAGGTATGTGAGATCACATAGCATTGGTTTAGTTCACCCATGCGCCAACAATGATTCGATTCAGCGAATTTATGTCTTTGAAAGTTTAGAAATTGAGTTCTTGATGAACATTGTTGAACGTTTCGTTTGAATTTCTTGTGGGTTGTGTTGTTGGAGTTTCTTGCGATTTAATTCATATTTTCGAGTGTAATTTTGGTTTGAATCTATCATATATTGAAGTTATAAATGATTATAAGTATTTGGGGAAGGAACCATTGAAGTTTAGAGGGTTTAGAGATGAAAAATGGAGAAGAAAATTCGCCAGACACCTGGGGATAGGGTGGGGCATAGTGCCAGCCAGCGCCCCCCAAAAGAGACTCTGAATCTTCACCCTTGGGGAGCTGCATGCCACAGACCAGCCTTTGAATGTTGAGGGCTGGTTCCCCGCGCCTCTCAGAGCGCCAGGGTCGCCAGTTTTCCCCATTCGTTCCCCACATTTTCGTACTTGTTCCTTAGCAATGTACCTATGTTTTCTAGTTGATTACAACACTCTAAGGTACATCTAAACATCATGAAATCATCCATAAACATGAGATAATGAACCTTGAATCCATAATCCAATTCAAGGAAAGTTAAGATCAAATTCAAGAGAAGTTCTTAGAGTTTTCCAAAAGTCTTTTCCAAATGTTTTAACTTTGTTTTAAGATTTAAAGTTCAAGTTGAGTAAAGTTTGAAGTTCATTTCTTCAAAGGTATATGGGGACTATGTATTCTCAAAGGTTTTAAAATGCTTTCACATTTAAACAAGAATGGAAATCTCAATTTCCAAAGAGCCGTCGGTCTAGTTTTCAGAAAAGAGTAATCGCTTTCTAAATGATGCAAGAGAGGAAACTTTGATTTCCAAGATAGCCTTTGAGCTATGATTTTGAGCACTAATCTCAAATCACAGAAAGAAGTATGTTTTAAACATAAAAGCTAATATTATATTTTTGGGAGTAGTATTGAGAACCGATATGGGGGAGAGTTCAGACAACTCATAGCCCCCACAAACCATGTAGCCATCATGGGTAGAAAAGACTCATACTTTTTAGATGATTCCTTTAGTGTTTTTTATCATAGACTAGTGGATCCACTTAGTAATTTAGGTTTTATACCCTCGGCAAGGTATAGGATGGCCCTGGCAGCGTGAGGAAAAATGTTGTATCATCACAATAGCTCTTACATGATGGTTGTCGGTTAGAGAAACTCCCACATAAGTAATTGTGTTCTTATATACACAGTTTATTGTATTTCACATACATTTCAGAGTTATATGTATCTTTGCATACACACAGGGTTGACATCATATTTTAAATAACTTTTCTTTATATTGCACTTGTTTTAAACTACTTTATATTGAAATGAGTTAAGTTATGTTGAGTTGAGTTGAGCCAGGTAAGTTCTTCAGATTCTTTTCAAGCATATGTTGTGTTTAGTATTCCAACTCGCATACTCGTACATTCAATGTACTGATGCCAGTTGGCCTGCATCTTATTATGATGCTGACACAGGTAACTAGAATTGGCATCCAACACATCATTGATCCATTGAGCACTCCAGAGTCAGTTGGTGAGTCTATTTGCATTCCGGAGGACTCCTTTTTATTGTTTTCAGTTATTTTATTAGTTCATTAGGATGTCGTGGGGTCTGTCCTGACATCAATCTCAGTTGGTTTAGAGGCTTCATAGACAGTCAGATGTTAGTTCTTTAGTCTTTTCTTTGTCATTATCTTATGTTAAGATTTGATTTTTCCTTAATGGACAGTCGAATGCTCCTTTATAACATTCCAGTTTATTACATAGACTTGTCTTTGTAGAATTAAGTCTTCCGCTGAGTAAGTAAGCCAGGCCAAGGGTTCGCTTGGGGCCAGCAATGGTTCTCGAGTGCCAGCCGCGTTCGGGGTGTAGGCTCGGGGCATGACACAAGTCTAGAAGTTAAGAATGAAGTCAAAAGAAGTTCATAAAGTATTTCAAATGTCTTTTACAAACGTTTTAACTTTGTTTTAAGACTTAAGTTTTAAGTTAAGCAAAGAGTAAAGAGTTGAGTTCATTTCTCCAAAAGTTATAAGGGAACTAAGTATTCCCAAGAGTTTAAAATATTTTCACATTTGAACAAGAAAGGGAAACACCGATTTCCAAGAGAGCTTTTAAGCTAAGTTTTGAGTAATTATCTCAAACCAAAGAAAAGAAGTTTTGTTTAAAAACATATGAGCTAAGTATATTTTGGGAGTAATATTGAGCACCGATATAGGGATGCGAGTTCATATTAACTCAAGTCTCCATAAACCATGTAGCCATCATGGGTAGTAAATGATCATACTTTTTAGATGACTCCTTAAGTGCTTTTTAGCATTGACTAGTGGATCCACTTAGTTAAGGCGTTCTATATGACGACAAAGTATAGGACAGTTCTGGCAGTGTGGGCAAGACGTTGTATCACCACTTAGGCTCATAGTGGTGGTTGTCGGTTAGAGAAACTCCCACAGAAACTATATTACTTTATTATACGAGTACAATTGAGTTTGTTATTGCATTTCTTTAACAAAGTAAGTTGCTTTCTACTATTTTAAAAGCTTTCTGTATATTGCATCTATTTTATTGCTTTATATTGAGTTAAGTTACTCAGGAGTTGAGTAAGGCCAAGGTAAGTGTTCCTTTCAAATTCTTTTCAAGCCTATGTTATGTTTAGCATTCCAACTCGCTTACTCGTACATTCAATGTACATATGCTAGTTGGCCTACATCATCTTATGATGCAGACGCAGGTAACCATTTTGGCTAAGCTATTATCTCTTAAGTTATTGCATGAGTTATATTTCTTTTGTTTAAGTCTTCCGCTGAGTAAGTAAGTTAGGCCAAGGGTTCACTTGGGGCCAGCAATGGTTCTCGAGTGCCAGTCCCGCCCAGGGTTTAGGCTCAGGGAGTGACATAATCCATATCGGATTCTTTAATAACATACTCATAAAGTAAAGGGTTAAGAGAACAATCCTTAAGATTATTTTCAGGATGGGCAATCCATCAATATAAGCCTATGGTTGGTGTAGTCTTTTTTATTCGCTGATAAAATTATATGAGACTTGATAAACTTAGGGCTATAGATCAAAGGAAGCCAAGTTTAAGAAACAGACTTGAACCGCAATAGTGATTTCACTGGAAGCCTTAAGAGGATTTCAATAATGAGATCAAAGCAAATCAAGATTATTTGTTCATCAGATTCTGAATTTTCTTTCTTTCCTTCACTATTCTCTCCATTGAGTTATTTACCAGGTAGCATTGTGATAAGGTGATTCTTTGAGAAAATGTTGGAACTCATAAAGAAAGAAAGCAAATATAAAGAAAATTTTGAAGCTGATAAAGAATAAAAGTAAATATATTACCGAATTAAAAAAAATTCACATTTGGAAAAAAATTAAATGTTATTATCTTTTCCAAAATAGGTGACTAATATTTATGTACTAAATGTCTAAATTTTTAATGCTATTAGATTATTATTAAATGTAATTTTATGATTAGACAATAGTGAAGTCAAGATGTAAATTACTGTTCAACGAAGTTGGACATAGTGATACCAATTGTTGAAAGAGGCTAAAAATGCTAAGAATTATATTTCCATTCACTACTAAAAAATTGTCGAAAAACGACGGCCAAAAGCGATGGACTGCGTCGCTTTTTTGGTCAAAATTGACGCAATCACCTCCGTCGCTTTTTAGCTCGACGCTTTTCAAAAAGTGACGGATAGCGTCGCTTTTCAAAAGGCGACGGACAGCGTCGCTTTTCAAAAAGCGACGGACTGCGTCTCTTTTAGCAACGGACAGCGTCGCGTTTTTACTATTTTTTTTTTGAATTTTTTTAAAAAAAGCGACGGAGTTTCATTTTTTTTTATTTTCAAAAGGCAACGCAGTCCGTCGCTTTTCTGGAAATTTTATTTTTGAAAATCTTAGAAAAGGGACGGACAAAAGGACATTGTCTATCACTTTTTTGGAAATTTTATTTTTAAAAACCCAGAAAAGCGACGAACAAAACCACGCTGTCCGTAACTTTTCTGGGTTTAAAAAAAAATGAAAACCCAGAAAAGCAACGGACTAAACCACTCTGTTCGTCGCTTTTCTGGGTTTTTAAAAAAATTAAAACCCAAAAAAGCGACGGACTAAACCATGCTGTCCGTCGCTTTTTCTGCAATATTTTTTACAGCAGAAACTCTGTTTCCCACCTACAAATGCAATTCAATTCAATTCAATTCTACACTATTCAACCAACCAAACACACACAATTATAAACAATCTAAACAAAACATAAAACAACAAACTTAAAATAACATTCAAAAGTATCTAAATCATAAATTAAAAACTTATAAAGTCTTTTAAAATTCGTTTCAAAATTTCAAAAAGTTCATAAATGTCCAGAGATCTAAACTAGGGAGTGAGATCTACATAATCATCCTCATCGCTCTCGTCGTCGGTGTTATCGGGAGTGGAAGTAGTAGGTCGACGAGTGAGGTTCATCATTTGTTCTTTGATTTGCTGAACGGTCTCACTCATGCTTTCTTGTTCAGCTACTCTTCTCCGCTCTGACTCTGCTAGTGCCGCTGTAAGTATAGCTATTTGATCCGACATAGCAGCAATCTGAACACCGTCAAGTGCCCCAGCTTGACGTGCAATCCAACACCTTCTAAGCCTGACTGGAGTCGTCTAATATCGTTGTGAGAGCCTAGACCATAGCATCTACCCTTGTGTGTCCCCCCTACCACTTTTTCTTTCCAAATCTAGGTGGACAATTCAAGGGTCAATTGGACCGAACTATCTAGATTCTCAACGACGTACTGATGAAAGTCATTCTGCATATTAAATATAAAAATTGACATCAATATATATACGTATCATAAATATATTCACTATTAATATATATTATTCATATTAAATAACTTACAAAAGTTCATTCGGCCCTTTCCTCAACCCACACATTCGGATCCGGCTCCATATCTTTCTTCCTGACATGAGTCTTCTTGAAGATCTCTGGTTCAATAGGAGTGCGTCCCAATTCTTTTTCCTATAAATAAAAACTGAAATTTATAACGATATATATGAATCAACTAATTTTTTATTTTAAAGTTTGAATTAGAACTTACCATCTCTTGTGCAATTGTTCCAACCGTCTTTGCACCTTTGGTGTGCAACGAGCCACCTTTAAGACTGCCTCTATCCTGTTTGGCTTGATCTGATATTGCCTTAAACTTGTTTGTTCTCCAATATTGACCCAATTCATCAAAAACATGAGGCAACATCCAATCGGGACGTTCACCACTATCCCGAAGTTTCTTTAGCCAGCTAGACAGTCTGGCGGATGTCTTCCTCTCAAATGTGGTCCCAATGACCAAATTGTACCTCGACTCCCAAGTACACATAGTCTGGAAAAAAATTGAACAACGTTAATTAGATCGATAGTAAAAAAAAGTAAAATATACTAAACTTAACTAAAAAATATATACGTTAAAGTTATTAAACATCGCCTGGCATATACTATTTGGAATCTTCCTCCAAGAGTGATAAGCCTGTGTATAGAGTCTTCTAACACACTCTTTTAAAGCCCGGGCAACATCCTTTGCTGGATACCACCTACAAAACACATAATAAATATGTTAGTTCATGAATAATATATTAAAGTATAAGAATTAAATAAAATAAACTAACAAATAGATAACAAAACAAACTTACGATGATCTATCCGACTCAATCATGACTCTACCAAGTCTGTCCTTCTTGGCCAGGAGCTAGAGCAGACATCGTATCATGTGGTGTAGCACTAGGTATAGTTGTAGATGAGGATGATACATCATGATGCACAAAACGCTGAGTCAATGGTGGCGCACCGGCCATAGCATCTGACTGCTCACTACTAGAATCTTCAAGCCTCATGGCAGATAACAGAGGAGATGTACCTGTGGGAGATGGAGTACCTGCTGATAAGGGTCGTGCTCGACGAATAGCCTGTAAAGGTAGGTCCTCGTAGCGCCGTGAAGGCAATGCCTGTGAAGTAGATGAATCACCGGCTGGTCGACGATAATTAGGATAATATTGCCAAGGATCCGTTGTACCAAATGGAACAACAAATAAATGAGTATCATGGCTGATGCGCTCTGGCGCAGAAGAAATAGATCCTGCAATATCCTCAGGATTTATCGGTCTCCCAGACTTCTTCTTAGCCTGTTTAGTCTGGCTAACTCCAAGATGCTCATGATGTCTATCACCATCACCGCCTGATGACATCTGTATGCAAATTTACATGTATAATATATATAAAAATCATAAATTAAATAAAATTAGCAAAATACACTTACATATATACTAGCTAGCTTTCATTCTACACTATTCCTCCTCGCTTGTTTCAATTCCATCATTCTCCCATTCTTCCTCCTCAGTTGTTTCATTTTCATTATCGTCCCATTCTTCGTCATCAAATGATTCATTTACCTCATTCTCGAATATTTCTTCCTCAGCATTCAGTATCTCATCATCAAGATACTTCTTCTACTATGTGTTGAGGATGTTGTAGTGTGGTTTCCAATTCAACATCAACTTGTTGTTGAACAATTGCAACATCATTTTTGATACTCCACATCTAAGACATTGTCAATTTTAATTCTTCCCACGG
>NW_006239677.1:68426-69365 GCF_000226075.1 Solanum tuberosum | reverse complement strand
CCCCATGTGTTTACGAACAAGCTAATCATTTTACATTAAAGTATTCCGTTAGTTAATGAACACTTATTAGTATGTAATTTGATAACATATTTTTAACACTTACTTGACATATGATTGAATCTCTGGACAATTAAGCAAAATATGTGTCACAGCTGATTGCATTTCCATATCAGTGAAGCCTCGCTTTCCACCCTTTTTAGATCCTTGACCATTTTGATTAAAAATTGAAATCGTTGGAAATAAAGGATCAATATCGCCTTCATCATTGCGATTGGGCCTGTTTCTCCTACATGACACATCATGACCAAAGTAATAAGAATAAAAATCACCTGTTTCTCTCCCAATATGACCTTGAACAAATGATCCTTCGATCCTTCCCCTTTACTTAATCGTTTGCTTCGAACTACCAATTTTTCTGCATGCATATATGTATATTTATGTTAATATATAAAAGACTTGGCAAATATATATTACTTAGTGAATATTTCAAATTGATACCTCTCAAATGGATACATCCATCTTGTTTGAACCTGTAACACCCCGTATTCGAAACAGACCAAAAATGCAGATTTTGAGAAGTTTCAGGTGCAACCCACTGTTGCCATCCACGGACCGTAGGTCAGACCACGGCCCGTGCTGGTGGTCCGTGGTTCAACACTGAAACCCTTCCCAGACCTAGCTCAGAAAATCGGCTAAGTCCCGACTCACGAACAGACCCACGGTCCGTAGATCAAACCACGGTCCGTAGTCTGTGTCCGTGGATCGAGACTTCCCTTACCCAGCCTCTGACACAAACTACGTTTGACCAGCACGGACCGTCATTCGATCCACGGTCAGTAGGTCTGACCGTAGATGAGGGTTAGCAGCCAGTTAGCTGAAAATGTTTGATGGGTCAACTTCAGATGGTCATAACTTTTAGCACAAAAGTAATTGTATGTA
>NW_006239677.1:66744-66851 GCF_000226075.1 Solanum tuberosum | reverse complement strand
AAGTACTGACGCATACGTGCGCTACATCTTCTCGTGATATAGGTTCAGGTTCTCAGCATTCAGATCACGATTAGATCGATTCCCGATCTTCAGTTCAGCAGCATCAG
>NW_006239677.1:51475-66644 GCF_000226075.1 Solanum tuberosum | reverse complement strand
AATTCAACCTAAAATTACATATTCTCAAGTTTAAACTGGTCCTAGAATACAAAAATGTTAATTCTTCACTAACTAACAATGCCCATTTTTTTTTTTAAAAACCCTAAAATAAAAATCTTCAATTATCTATACCTAACTAACAATAATCAAATCAAATTAACAATTGAATAACACAACCCAGCAAACAAAAACAATAATATACTAACAAACAATCAATTATATTCACTAGAATTGAAAAAAAACAAACTAAAATTTAACCCCTTACCTACAGCGACCGGCAACGGGGAAGGGGAGCACTGGGAGAGGACGACGATCGGCGACGGGAAGGGTGGCGACGGCGACGGGAGGGAGATCGATATATATATAGAGAGAGAAGGGAGAGAATAAGAGTGAAGAGAGAGAGAGGAAAATAAGAAAATGGCAATATGTCTTTTAGATATTTAATAAAAAGCGATGGACATCATCTTTAAGTCCGTCGCTTTTTTTAAATATAGTTGACCAACATTTTGACTAAAAAGCGACGCACTAAGAGACACTGTCCGTCGCTTTTTAAAAATAGTTGACTAGATATTTTGACCAAAAAGCGACGGACTAAGAGATGCCGTCCATCGCTTTTTAAAATATATAAATAAATAAATTAAAACGACGGACAACGTGGTTATTTTTTAATTTATATATAATTATTTTTAATAAAAAGTGACGGACGGCGTCTCTAATATATATTAAAATAAATAATTATTAATTATATATATATTTAGCGCAAAAATCCGCAAAAAAAAGCGACGGACTAAGAGATGTTGTCCGTCGTTTTTTGTAAAATAATTTTAAAAATAATTATTTTTATTAAAAAGCGATGGACAGTGTGGCAAAAGGCGTCGCTTTTTGGAGCGACGCCGTCCGTCGTTTTTCAGCTGTTTTTTAGTAGTGATTGTTGGTCAAAGCATTGGTGGATATAAACTTATTGAGTAGCAAACGTCGATTCTCATGATCATATCATAAAATTAGAGAATTTTTTTTTACAATAATTATAAATTTATTACATTTGAGGACATTTTGCAAGTCTAAATAGTGGAGAATATAGCAAAACATCAACATCTTGCCAACATTCATATTTAATATTTCTAGCCAAAATTGTTATAATATATGGATGAGTCAAACTTTTAATAAAAGGTAAAATTAGATGTAAAGTACAAGATTTTTTTTTAACTCTTTTCCCTATAACAAAGTGAAAAACTCAAACGCTTATTAGGATTAGGTTAAGCATCATAAATATACTTTTAACAAATTTAATACATAAAAAAATATAAGGTTCTTAGATCTTTGGTTGGCAATAAATTAGAAAGGAAACCTATAGATAGTAACCACGTTTAAGCGTTTTCTTATACACATGAAAAAAAGCTAACATCTCGATATGAACATTAATGAGGTGCTATCATGTTCCATCATCAAGAATCATGTCCAATGTTATAACATATATAAAATAATGTCTCAACATTTCCATCTCAAACTCCATTTTATTGAAAAAATTTCACATGCAATTCCTTTTGGCTTTCGTTGGTTCTTTCGTTATGTTTCATTAAAATTCAATAAGTTTCTTTGGTCCAATTCTCATATCCATTGTTTCCTCAATTGATGTCTCACATAGGAATGTGGATTAACAATGAGAACCACAACATGTCATGTGTTAAATTATATTGAACATTGTTTTTTGTATGTAGACTAAATGTTTCTTTAATCTATTTTTGAGGAAAAAAATAAATATTAAAAACATAACTATTGCACCTAGTTTTTTTTTTCCAACTATTAATACTCAACGTTTCACTTTTATGTACTCAATTCCATTTAACGAAATTTCATATCTAAATTTACTTTTCCTACAATCCCATGTTCACAAGTTTTTCAATCTACTTTTATAATCATAGCAAATAAATATTTTCTCCATTGCTTTCTTCTATTCAAATCCATTCTTGCTAATATCAAAGTTACTGGTAAAGTGAAAAAAGATACAATCCTTAATTGGCCAAATAGCTAAATTAATGAAAGGATATTGCCAAAGAAATTAATAAGCTATTAACAACGATGGCAAACAAATATGTTATTTCATGAAAATACTTAAAAGGAAAAAGTCAAATTAGGTCTCCATGAGGATCGATGTGGGTTATAGTTCTCCCTAAAACATGTCCTTTTGTAAAATGCATAAAATGAAACTCTTGACAAATCATCACTTATATAGTTGCTGCTGCCTTCATTCTTGTAGTATCCTCGATTCGTTTTGTGAAAGCGGACATACTAGACTTTGAAAGAATTCTGTCAAAAGATCATAATCAAATTCACTAGTCTGTGAATATCTGGTTAAGTTATCCTTTGGATCATATATCATCAAACTATCATCAAACATACGAAAAAATTCACCTCTTTTTGACAGACAAAAAGAGTAAGATAACAAATAATCCACAGGATTTAGAGCACAATTGATGGTAAACATCTTTATCCAAGATTCTTTGTCTTGGTACTCCTCCATAGCCCACACATCTACGTGAGTAGTCGAATTATTACAAATCCTAGAAAGATTATTTTCCAACACCCCCAACACAAGAACTTCACTCTCTTCTCCATTGTAAGGTCGTTCCACCTTTCTCTATTTCTCATTAATCAAATTGAAAGAGGTTATGCTCCAACCGCTTTTGATATCAATGCTAGCAGTCCAATAAAATTTTCCATTCACATATTTACCCGAGCCAATTAATCGTATCACATTTAGTGAACAATGTATTATTTGCCAAGAATCATTCTTTAGACTATATATATTTACCTCTTGAAAATGAGGTGTACATCCAACAATAGAAAAAATACACATTACCTTGTAATCATCATGGATCTCATCATATCCAAAGCCATATATGCAATAACCCTCATTCTTCAATTGAGTTCTAAAATTAGGCAATTTCTTATACATTCTTATTGTTGAATTCCATAAAAATATTCATTTGCCTTATTTACAAGACAAACCAATCCATTGATAAAACCCTCAATCACAAAAGATATACCAGAGTTTTTCATGTGATAATCCAAGTTAGTTTTCTCCATAACAAAACAATCCTTAAGATTGAATTCTGGTTGGGTTATACTCAAAATAACATTATGGTTGGTGAAGTATTCGTTATAATTAGCTGATAAATTTAGATGGTACTTGATAAATCTAGGACTACTAATCAATGCATGCCAAGATTTTGAAACAGATTTGATTTTCAAGAGAGATTTTACTGGAAGCTTTAAGGAAATTTCAATAACAATTTCAGTTGGCAGATCAAAAGAGATTGTTGGGTTGGTCTGATTTATGTGTTGATGGGAGGTTTCACCAGATACTCGGTCTGATAAGTTTAAAACCTCAATTTCGGAACTAAATTGTTCCTCTGCCATGCTTTAGAATGAACTGAGAATGAAGAGATAGTTCATCTCTTGCTAAATTTATAGCTAATTCATATCACTAAAATAAATAAAATAGTATACTAAATTTAATTTTTGATTATCTCTCATAATACTATTTATGATTGGATTATGGTGAAGTAATTAAATATATAATCAATGAAGTTGAATAAGCTATTATATGAACAAATTTTCAAATAATAACAAAAGCTATAAATGCTGAGTGACTCTTTTTTCAAAATGAAAAAAATAGTCTTGTAAGGAAAAATGGTCAGTAATGGAGTAAATTCATTCTTCTCAGTTATCACTCTTGGTAAAAAAATAATCATAATAAACATAAAATGCAACCTCCTCCACATTTTCTACATATTATATGACAATGAGAAAAGAGACAAATATATCCCTCAATTTCACGAATTAAAGTGGATATACTCCTTGTTAAAAAAGTGATATGAAAATATTTTTGTTGTTTTGCAAATGGTGCATATATACCTCACTGTCTAACAAGTGGTGCATATTTACCCCTTTATTTAATGGCCCGAACAAAAAAAAAATCAAAAATATTTTTTTAATTCAAAAAAGTATTACGTGGCTTTAAAAAACTATCTCACCCATTTTATTTAAGAAAATAAAAATAATTTAAATTTTGTGGTCGAATACCTTTTTTGTTCTTTCTACATCATTTTCCATATTTTGCATCTTTTTGGACAATCAATTGGAAATTTTCACACTAAATAATATTATTATGTGTTTTGTTTGTGGAGTTGCAGCGCACGGATCAGATTTTGTATAGTTATTATCGGATATAAGTGAACGATAATGAAAAGCATTTGACACTTCAACAATAACAAAAATTTTGCTCAAATTATTTAGCGGCAATCATATAATTGTCGCTATATTATATTTTACGTCAATATAATGTTTGAGTGCTTATAACAAACACTCTATAAATATCACTAAAGGCTTAATATTTTTACGGCAAAAATAATTATAGCCACTAAATGTCTCTTTTGTTGTAATATGATTACATGTTAGTCCTTAATAATGATTTGTATCTAATATACAGATCCTTCTGTCCTAACTTGTAGTATCCTTTGTATCAGATTCTTTTAACATCAAGTTCTGAATAATGATTTTAATCCACCAAGTAATATAAGGCTTTTTCACTTGAAAAGAATATGAGACTCGTGTTTTCTGTCACATAAGAGAAAGAAATCTACTAACATTAGTAGCTTAATTGCTAATATCAATCTTACTACTAAAATTTAAAAAAATAAAATTCAATCTTTGATTAGCCAAATAACTAAATTAATGAAAAGGCAGCACCAAAGAAATTTAATAAGCTATTAGAAATAATGAGAAAAAGCTAAGTTCTTTTTTCATTGAAATATGCAAAAAGAAAAGATTAAAAAAAAACAAGATCTCCATGAAGAGGTGTAAATATCTTCTTAAATATGCAATGATTATTCGATTAAAAAATAAATAATATAACAGCCCTTTGCAAAATGCATAATGTGGAACTATTTCAAATAATTACTTATACAATTATAATTATCAGAGCTTCTGTCGTCTTCATTTGTGTTATTGGTTCATCTTATGAAGGGGGACAAATTAAACTTTCAATGTAGATTTCCACCGTAAGAGCTTTACTAAATTTAGGAGACTTGAGAATTCTGATCGAGTTATCCTCTAGATTGTATATCATGAAAGTTGATTCAAACATAACCAAAAATTAACCACCTTTGGACAAACAAAAGGTCTGAGAAAGAAAATAATCCATTGGATCTGTATTATAATTGATGGTAAATACTTTTATCCATGATTCTTTATTCCCATACTTCTTCCTATACCACACATCTACTTGAGCGATCGACTTATTACAAAGCATAAAAAGATTACTTCCCAGTACTCCCAGCATGAGAATACCATCCCTTTCTCCATAACAGGGTCGTTCCACCTTTCTCCATTTCTCATTAGCCAAATCAAAAGATTTGATGCCCCAACCCCTTTGGTAACCAAGACCAGCACTAGTAGCCCAATGAAGCTTCCCATTCACAAACTTACCTGAACTAATTAATTGCGTCTCATTTTAAGGATAACCAGTTCTCCGCCAAGAGTAATTCCTTAGACTATAGATCTTAACCTCTTGAAATTCACTCTGACGGCCAATATTAGTACAAATACGTACTACCTTATAATAATCATGGATTTCATCGTATGCAAAACCATATAAGAAATAGACAACATCGCCCACTTTAGTTTTAAAATCAAGTAATTTCCTAAACTTTCTTATTGTTGGGTTCCAGAGAAATAATTCCTTTGAATCATTTAAAAGACAAATCAATCCATTTACAAAACCCCTGACCAAAGAATATCTACTAGAGTTTTCATGGGATAATCCATATCAGATTCTTTAATAACAGACTCATAAAGTTAAGACTTAAGAGAACAATCCTTAAGATTATTTTCAGGATGGGCAATCCATCAATATAAGACTATGGTTGGTGTAGTCTTTTTTATTAGCTGATAAAATTATATGAGATTTGATAAACTTAGGGCTACAGATCAAAGCAAGCCAAGTTTTCGAAACAGACCTGAACCGCAAGAGAGATTTCATTGGAAGCCTTAGGAGGATTTCAATAATGAGATCAAATTAAAGCAAATCAAGATTATTTGTTCATCATATTCTGAATTTTCTTTCTTTCCTTCATTGTTCTCTCCATTGAGTTATTTACCAGGTAGCATTGTGATATGGTGATTCTTTGAGAAAATGTTGGAACTCATAAAGATAGAAAGAAAATTGTAAAGAAAATTTTGGAGCTGATAAAGAATAAAAGTAAATATATTACCAAATTAAAAAAAATTCACATTTGGAAAAAAATTTAAATGTTATTATCTTTTTCAAAATAGGTGACTAATATTTATGTACTAAATGTCTAAATTTTTAATACTATTAGATTATTATTAAATGTAATTTTATGATGAGACAATAGTGAAGTCAAGATGTAAATTGGTCAACGAAGTTGGACATAGTGAGACCAAATGTTGAAAGAGGCTAAAAATGCTAAGAATTATTTTTCCATTATTGGTCAAAGCATTGGTGGATATAAACTTATTGAGTACATGTATAAGTGGAAGTATCAAATATACAGTAAATTAATTGAGATGCGTGAAAGTTGTTTTGCAACCAAGGTTATTAAAAAAGTATATGAAAAGTCGGCAAACCAAATATAAGGCTAATAAAACTTTATAGACGTTATGAACTATGAAGCATTAGATTCATTACCGAGGCTGCCATAAAATCATAGTTAGTAGTTTTTTTTTTCTTTTTCATTTTATGCTAATAAATCCAATTTTGGAGACATTCTTTGAAAATAAGAAAACACGTATTGCTACTTTTAGTTGATCAAATTCCAGTTCTTTCATATAAAATACTCCCTCCGTCCCATTTTATGTGGCAGCATTTCCTTTTTGGTCAGTACCCCAAAAAGAATGTCACTTTCCTTATATGGTAAGTATTTAAAGGTGCAATTCCTCTTTTACCCTTGTTGGTCCACTTAATCTTAAAATAATACTCCAATACATTTATGAGGAGAGAGAAAAGTGAGTGTACTTTTTAAAGGGCAATTTGGTAAACATTTCAAAGTCTTCATTTATTTCTTAAACTCCGTGCCCGGTCAAATGTTGCCACATAAAATGGGACGGAGGGAGTAACTTTTTATGATCATTGATCCCACAAAAAATTAGAAGCAAACCGATTTCCAAATTAATAATCCATGTAATACTAGATTCTATTTAGTGAAAGAAAATTTAAAATTTTACATTGATGCTCCAAGAAATTTTGAAAATGCTGCTATGAAGACTTGGCCCTCAACAACTCTTTTTCGTTTCTCACGTTCTTTCCTCAACTGCATGTGCTCTTCATTTCAACTCATGATTTTCGGACGTTCATCCTTGTTCGAGATTGGAAAATATTCTATTTTGAATGATTCTACAGTCCGATACTCTAAATCTCGTGTGCACAGGGTCCTCCAAAGAGTCAGACAATAAGGAGACCATTATAGAGGTTGTTAGGACAACTCTTACCGTTATGCTACGACTCATCCCCTTCAGTCGATACAAGAAAAAACTGGTAATAATTTATGCTCATGTATTAAGACTTGATAGACATATATAATTAAGTAATTTGATCTTCTCATCTACTCAAACCATGATTACTGAATTAGTTGAGGAGCATATAGATTGACTCAACCATCACATTTATAAAAAAGCAAAAGAAAAAGGTTGATAATAGTGCCTGCGATGCGAGCAAAAGAATAACCTATATATGTTTGATCTTTTATTAACTAATGCTTTGTATTGAAAAATTAATGCAAGTGCTCAAGCACCCCAGGGAACAATGGGTGATGGATCGGATGCCTTCACCAAGTCCAGTTTCCCAGTTACTCGAATCAGATAGCTAGAATTCGGGAAAGGATTTAGGAAGTCCCAGTCAAGCAAGTCAAGAATGAGTCGGACCGCTAATTTCAGTTCAAATGCTAGTGACGCTGATGATCGACCACATAGAAGGTGGATCGGTACCTATTTTTTACCAATAACTTTCTTTCTGATATCAGGCTTTTCCAGTGAGTTTGTAGAATGTGTATTTGAATGTCAGTGAATTTGCTAAAAGATGCTGTCATTAACAAAACACTCCATACAACAGATTCACTCACAAAATCCACTTTGAAAAAGAGAACATTTTCACATCAAATAAAAATAATCGTTCACAATCTCTAATCCCACAATAAACATTCAGCTGAAATGAAAAATACAAACAAAAGCATAAACAATTCAAAATGCTGCTTTGGAGACTTAGACCTAAAAATTTAAGAATGGATCAACACCTTCAGTTTCTCAAATTGTCATCAGTTTCGTCAATCTCTTTGCCAACTTGATAATAGTCTCCAAACCTAACCCCATAAACCCATAGACAAGTTGAAAATTTCATGATGAATATGGTTGATTATATCAGGGTCATATCCTGCAATTTTCAAAATAGCTAAGAAACGCCTCTCTAACATAATGATCTTAGTCTTCAATGTCAGGCCACGAAATTTCAAGTTGGAAATTGAAGCCTCGACGTAATTGATAAAATTCTCTTAATAATTAGGATATGGAATCACCCCATGATTGAAGAAGTAATGATATATAGACTTCAAGATAGCTACATCCTGATAATAATCATAATTATCTTCTTTTCAACTTAATTTCAGACGTTCCTCCCAGTATAAGATTGGAAAATTCAGGCTTACTAATGGACTTCAATTCATAAAATTCAGGCATGGGAGACTTCCCTTTTTCTCCAATTTTTGGACATACACACTTCATTTCATACCGGTAAGATTCTGGGAGTTTTTCTTTTTCTGTTGCTTTTTGGTCAACTTTATCTTTTGCAAATTCAGAGATGATAGATTCTACATTTTGTAGATCATTGTTGAAGTGATCATGTGGAGGAAGGAGATAGGTGACCAAACTTCAGATTCTTGATTTTGGTCTGAAGGTAGCATTTTTAACATGTGATTCTTTGTGAAAATGTTACTAAGAATGAGGAGATGGTTATTTCTCTCTTGCTAGATTTATAGTGTATTCACTTGACCAAAATTACTAAAATATTAGTTGTATTAAATCTCACTTTAAATTTTCATGCCATAAAAGTCATATTTCTTTTCATAACTCTGATCTATCTATATATTTACTCTAAATTATTTTGGTTAGTTAGACATTAAATGACCTTTTCAAGTAAAACATTTACTAATCTGTCATAATTTTTGGCTAGTCAAAATTTGACGTATATGATATATTACAACACATAAGAATGTCTTCAAGCATAGCCATATGTCATCATTGTAATATCATCATGATATCACATATTATATATACTATATGGTCCTAACTTTAAAGTTGAATTACAGATTTAGCCCTACACTAAATTAAAATCTAATTAAATGGTCATGTTTTATTTACGTAAAGGTAGAAGTAGACATTTGCATTTAATTCGTTAGTGATGACATTATAAATTTCCTTAGTTATATCTAATTAATGTAAACTTACTCATTTGGGAAAAAAACTTTTCTTTTTTACTCCATAACTATGAAGAAATTGAGGAGTTGCAACGAACTCAATATAGGTTATAGGCCAAAATCGTTTGCATGTTAAAAGATTATATGGCATACTCTTCATTTATATATAGCGATGCATGAAAAATTAGATGATTAAAGAAGTTACCATTAGTTTTTCCAGTGAACTGAAAAGTGCAAATATTGGTACGATTCAATTCAACATTTTCTTCTCTCGGATTTGATCAGTTCATCTATCCAAAGACAAAGTATGTAGCACATTAGAGAACATTCACCTTGAATTCTTAGTTAATTCGCCTAAGAAGACAATATATATATTTATTTTGAACAAACTATTTATTTAAAATTTGAATTTAATATTTGATATTTAAATTTTAAACGAAACAAAACTTTTGTATGTTCAGATAGGGAGTAACAAAAGTTGTCTTTTCAAAAGGGAGCAACCAAAGGTTGTGATTGTTCATAAAATGATTGTCTCTTTCATGAAAAGTCATTTGTACATGAAAGAACATGATTGTTGTGAAAAGTCATCTTTGTTCATGAAAGAACAAGACTATTGTGAAAAGTCATCAATGTTCATGAGAGAACATGACTATTATGAAAAGTCATCTCTTAAATTCTATAAATATGAAACATTCCTAGAAGTGGCAAATTAATTGCATATATGTTTTCAAGCTTTGTTGTATCCTGATAGAGAATTGTTTGTCATCCTTAAAAGAATATACATGTTATAACTGTTGAAAGATAGTTATCTTTCACACCTCAAAGCTTTTTTTCTTTGTTATTTTTCTTCTGACAATAACAATTTTTTCTTCTATTTGTATTTACCCCAATATGTATATGGACAACATCTCTTTAAAGAAAGTGAATACATGCCTCAAAGTCATCTTCTTCTTCAAGTATATTTCCTACTATTATTTTTCCTAACACTGATACATGGACTGCAAAATCGCCAAATCCTGATCATAATCATAGTCATCTTCTTGCACATTTTCAGAAGTTCCAGCTCCTAGTCGAGGATTTGAAAATGTAGGCACAATGTGCTGAAAATTGAAATTCATATAATTCCGACATGAGACATTTTCCTTTTTTGACTGCCTGTAATTTTTCTTGATTTTTTTTTTCATCATTTAAGAGCTGATTGAATAATTCTTCATTTTCTTGCTCTTTGTTTATCATGATTACATCGACATTGTCAACTAGGCAATAATCTCCGGGATAAGCCCATAAAGCAGGGTGGATAAATCAGGGTAATGTCCCGCACCTGCAGGTATTTCTATAATAGAAAAGAATTGGTGCTCTAACGCAACAATCTTAGTCACCAATTTTCGGCCATGAAATTTCAAGTCGGGAATTGAAGCCTCGATGTAATCGACAAAACTCTCTGAATAAGGATATGGAATTACCCCGTGATTGAAGAAGTAATGATAGATAGACTTCAAGATTGCCAAGTCATGATCATAATCATAGTCATCTTCTTTCTTCAATTCATTTTCGGACGTTCCTCTTGTTCAAGATTGGAAAATGTAGACTTATTAATGTGCTGCATTTCATATGATTCAGACATGGGACACTTTCCTTTTTCTTCAACTTATGGAAATACACGTAATTGATGTGTTGAATTTTATACATAGCAACCAAAATGCTACTCCCAAATATGGTACTAGTTTCAATACATGAATAATTCACTTCTAGCCAAGAACCAAACGACACACAAGTGTTCCCCATCCTTGCCAGCCTCAACCCTCCCGACGAAAAACTTGTTCAATTGACAACCTTATCATTTGGAGATTTTAAGATCTTTTTCATTGTGTAATTTCTTTAATTCAGAAGATAGGATTTTGGTGACAGTTTTTATTTACGAAACTGATAATTTTAGAAGAGTCATTGGCGTTGTTCCTCGGTGGATCATAAGTTGAAGAATGATTCTATCTTATTTTTCAGTACTGGAGCATTTAATTAATACTTCTCCATATATATACGGACAATGTATCTTTTTTAGATTTACCCCTAGCTACTAATTTCCTCATTTGGGTAAAATGAAGGTGTTCCCTTGATTTCACTTTCTTATTTATTTAGGGGAGTGGTGTTACTTTTCATTTCTGAGCTTTCACACAATTGATATTTTAGCATCTATTGATTGTGCTAATCTATGTCATTCCGTCGTTATTTTTTTTTCCTTCCTTGAAAGATGAGAGGATTAATTACCATATTTGATTCTGTAAGTTGAGCACAAGATATCAAACTTGGAAAAAGAAAACATTTTTCATCAAATCAAAATAACATTTCACGATCTCTAATTCCACAATAAGTTTTAAGCTGAAACGAAAAATACAAGCAAAAGCATAAACAATTCAAATAATACTATGAAGACTTGGACCTTAAAAATTAAGATTGGATCAACACCTCCAGTTTCTGAAATTGTCATTAGTTTTGTCTATCTCTTTGCCAACTTGATAATAGTCTCCCAAATTAACCCCATAAACCCATAGACAAGTGAAAAATTTCACGATGAATAGGGTTGATTATATTAGGGTCATATCCTACAATTTTCAAAATAGATAAGAAACGCCTCTCTAACATTATGATCTTAGTCTTTAATGTCCGGCCACTAAATTTCAAGTTGGGAATTGAAGCCTCAATGTAATTGATAAAATTCTTTGAATAATTAGGATATGGAATCACCCCATGATTGAAGAAGTAGTGATAGATAGACTTCAAGATAGCTACATCCTGATAATAATCATAGTTATCTTTTGTTTTCAACTTAATTTCGGACGTTCCTCCTTGTACAAGATTAGAAAATTTAGGCTTACTGATGGGCTTCAATTCATAAAATTTAGGCATAGGACACTTTCCTTTTTCTCCATTTTTTGGACATACACACTTCATTTCATATAGATCAGATGTTGAGAGTTTTCCTTTTCCTGTTGCTTTTTGGTCCTCTATTTCGTCTACAACTTTATCTTTTGCAGATTCAGAGATGATTGATTCTTCATTTTGTAGATTGTTGTTGAAGTGATCATGTGGAGGAGAGGAGATAGGTGACCAAACTTCAGATTCTTGATTTTGTTCTGAAGGTAGCATTTTGGACATGATGATTCTTTGTGAAAATGTTATTGAGAATGAGGAGATGGTTCTTTCTCTTGCTAGATTTATAGCCTATTCACTTGACTAAAATAACTTAAATATTAATTGTATTAAATCTCACTTCAGATTTTCATGCCATAGAAGTCATATTTCTTTCCATAACTCTATATATATATTTACTCTAGATTATTTTGGTTAGTTAGTGTAACATCCGACAATTTGAAATAGCTATGAAGAGGCTTAGAATTGGAATTTAACTATTTTTGGAAGGAATTCAAAAATCTGGAAAATTTGGTTTAAGTGTGGGAAATCAGTGAGTTTTGGCCAACTTTGATCAGTCATAACTTCTAGATCAGGATGATTTAGGTGTATTTCCAGTTATGGTTGCAAATTTTGTGGAATGATATTTCCAACGCCACCGAGTTTGCTCGATTCCGAGTTCGTATGAGTGAGCTATGCCCTTTCGAAGTTGGGCAGTTGGCAGGGATCCGTCCGGAAATTTTAAGGGCATTTTGGTCTTTTTCATAACCAATTCTTTTGGTTATATAAATGTGTTAGACTGATATTTTTATCAGTTTTTACCATTTTAAAAGAGTGAGAGTGAGGGTTTTGAGTGAAGAAGAGAAGAAGAAGAGAAGAAGAGGAGAAGAAGAGGAAGAAAGAGAAGATCAAGCAAGGAGATCGTCGTGGTATCGTCGGGGGTGATCCCTATTAAGGTATGTGAGTTCATAGTGTTGGGTTGATCCTTTCCCCACACTCCAAACTCATTTTATTTTCGAGAAAAGATTGGTTATGTTGTTGAAGTTGTTGGGTTGTGTTGTTGATGTTGTTGATTGTGTTGTTGAAGTCCCTTGTTGATTTGGGACATGTTTCCGGTTGTGTTTTTGAGTTGAATCTATTGTATGTTCAGGGTTTTAATGATTCCAAGTGATTTGGGGAAGAAACCATTCGATTTTAGGCGAAATAAGGTGAGAAAACGAGAAAACAAACTTGCTGAAAATTTCTGGGTTGGGGGCCTGGCGCGACGCGCCTGCCAGAGCTCCCCAAAACCACCTCTGAAGTTTAGGGGCTGGCGCCCCGCGCCACCCATAGCGCCAGGGTCACCTACCCCATCTAGTTTGTCGTCGGTTGCCCCGTTTGAGTTCATTTAAAGTGCACCTTCACTCCTTTTCGATTCTAACTACTCTAAGCTACTTCTAAACACCTAAAAATCATTCCTAACATGATCATAATCTTGAATTCATAATTCAAATTCAAGGTAGAGTTGAGAGTTATGTTTTGAGAATTCTTTCGAATATTCTAAGGAAATCCCTTTGAGTCTTTTTGAGGAGTCGGCTACAATTTCTAGTAACTTGTTTCAAGACTCGAGCAAGTGAGTAAGAAAATGAGAAGTGTCGTAAACATGAGATCATTACCCTTGAATCCATAATCCAATTCAAGGTGAGTTCGGATCAAAGTCAAGTGAAGTTAGAAGTCAAGTGAAGTTAGAGCCAAGCTTAGAAGTTAAGCAAGTCAAAGCAAGTCTTTAAAAGCTTTCCAAGAGTCGTTGTCGAACGTTTTAACTTCATTTTAAGGCTCAAGTTCTAAGTTAAGTATAGAGTTCCAAGTTAAGTATAGAGTTTCAAGTCAAGCAAAGAGTATAGAGTTTCAAGTCAAGTGAAGAGTATCGAGTTTCAAGTTAAGTCAAGAGCATAAAGTTGAGTCCATTTCTCAAAAGCTATTAGGGAACTAAGTATTCCCAAAGAAGTTTATAAATGTTTTCACATTTAAGATGAGAGGAAACCGAGATTTCCAAAAGAGTTTTGAGATGTTTAAGTACTATCTCTTTTTAAGAAAAAGATGAGTTTTGCGAAAGAGTTTCCAAAATATGATTAGTATGACAAATCGAGTATGTCATCAATGTTTAAACAGTATGGTCTCTAATTATACCATCAATGTTTAAGCAGTATGAATATCCCGAGTCATCACTGATCATATAAAAAAATATGGTTTTGAGATGTTCTTTTTAAAAAGGAGTTTTCAAGAGCCTTTGGGATAAGTTTTGAGTAATTATCTCAACTAAAGAAAGATGTGTTTAAAACACTAATGAGCTAAAGTATTTTTTTTGGGAGTAGTCTTGAGCACCGAATTGGGGACACGAGTTCATATTAACGCAACTCTCCATAAGAACCATGTAGCCAAACATGGGATTTCTTGGGTCATACTTTTTAGATGATCACGAAGTTAAGCTAGTGGATCCACTAAGCAAAAGTTAAAGTAAGGTCTTATATCGATGGCAAGGGTATAGGGATGGGTCCTCGGGGCAACGTGAGGTAAAACATTGTATCATCACTAGGACTCATAGTGGTGGTTATCAGTTAGAGAAACTCCCACAGTAGAAATTGCATGGTTCCTCGAGGGGTTTTGCTTAGTATGGATGGGGGTATGGGACTTCATTCATGCATTGCACAAGTAGACTTTGAGAGGAAGCATGGTATTTTCATGATATTATAAATATGATTTTTACGCCATGTTTTAAATAGTTTTACAAGCTA
>NW_006239677.1:47851-51179 GCF_000226075.1 Solanum tuberosum | reverse complement strand
TGTTTTCCGGAGGACTCTGTTATTTTGTGTTCTTAGTTTTGTTTTGTTAGGATGTTGCGGGGTCTGTCACAACATCCATCTCTGTATTTTAGAGGCTTCATAGACAGTCAGTCAGTTAGTATTGAGTCTGTCATCTATGTATATATGTAAATATTCTATTTTGAAACTCGAGTTGCCCTTTTTGCCAGATTTTATCAGTTGGTTGTTTTATAACCTTGCATTACATTGAGTTATTCTGTTGAGTTAGGTTTCCGCTGAGTTAAGAAAGCCAGACCAAGGGTTCGCTTGGGGCCAACAATGATCTCCGGGTGCTGGTCCCGCCCAGGGTGCAGGCTCGGGGCGTGACAGTTAGACATTAAATTACCTTTTCAGGTAAACCATTTACTAATCTGTCATGATTTATGGCTAGTCAAAATTTGATTTATATGATATATTACAACACATAGAGATGTCCTCAAGCATAGCCATACGTCATCATAATGATATCATATATTATATATACTATATCATATCATATTATACTAAAAGTGGGAAGCTCCTAACTTCAAAGTTTAATTACAATTTTAGCCCTGCATTAAATTAAAATCTAATTAAATATTTAATTAAATGGTCATGTTTTATTTACGTAAATGGGGAAGTAGAAGCCCTACATTTGCATTTTAATTCCTTAGTTATTAACATTAAAAATTTCCGTAGTTATTTCTAATTAATGCGAACTTACTCACTTGAAAAAAAAAACTTTTCTTTGTTATTCCAAAACTATGAAGAAATTGAGGAGTTGTAATGAACTCAAATATAGATTATAGGCCAAAATCATCTGCATAATTAAAAGATTAAAGACTATATATATGGCATGAAAAACTATGGTCATCTGAGAATGTGCAAAAAATATTTAACTAAAGGAGTGAACTCAAAGCAAAACCACTTCTAATAACTTCCGGTAGAAATTGGTACGATTCAATTCAACATTTTGTTCTCTCGGATTCGTTGATCAGTTCATTTATTCTAAAGACAAAGTACGTAGCACGTTAGACAACATTCACCTTGAATACTTAGTTAATTCACCTCAAAAGATTTTCAAATATCGGGTTCAGTTAGACTCGTGGTGTTGCTCCTCATTTCTAGGGCTTCCGAGTTTCATCAATACGAAAGCTAGTACTATCTGTTTGTACATTTTAAAAATATGCTACTTATCTACTCTGGTCTTTTCGCCTTCCTAAAAGAACTAACATTTCTGATTCTATAATTGAGTTAACGAGAAGATATCAAACTAAAATGGAAAGTGAAACAATTACAGAAAGTTCAAGTGACCTGAAAACTGCAGTCGAACTGAAAATGCAAGCAAACAACATCTCATATATACTAACCATAGAATGTTTAACAAACATAATTAAATTGTGAACATAACTCTATCAAAATTAAAGTATCAGCAGCTCCAGTTCTCACGTTCTCATCAACTGCATCGTGCTCCTAGTTGTCAGCTTAATTATAGTCTCCGAAATTAACCCCATAAACCCATAGACAAGTAGAAAATTTCGCTATAAACAGGGTGGATTTTATCAGGGTCAAATCCTCCAGCCATTGTCATAACAGCCAAGAAATTGTTCTCCAACATAACGATCTTAGTCTCCAATTCCTGGCCACGAACTTTCAAGTTGGGGACTAAAGCTTCGATGTAATTAATCAGTTCCCTCGATATCGGATATGGAATTTTGCCACCATGATTGAAGCAGTACTGATACATGGACTTCAAAATCGCCAAATCCTGATCATAATCATAGGCTTCTTCTTCCACATTTTCGGAAGCTCCAGCTCCTAGTCCAGGATTTGAAAATGCAGGCACAATGTGCTGAATTTCATATAATTCCGACATGGGACGTTTTCCTTTTTTCACTGCCTGCAATTTTACTTGCTTTCTGGTTTCTTCATCCAAGAACTGATTGAATGATTCTTCATTTTCTCGCTCTTTGTTTCTCGTGATTACATTGACATTGTCAACTAGGTAATAATCGTGGGGATAACCCCATAAACCCATAGACAAGTAGAAAATTTCACAAAAAACAGGGTGGATTTTATCAGGGTAATGTCCCGCTTCTGCAGTCATTTCCATAATAGAAAAGAATTGGTGCTCTAACGCAACGATCTTAGTCACCAATTTCTGGCCATGAAATTTCAAGTTGGGTATTGATGCCTCGATGTAATCGATAAAATTCTCTGAATAAGGATATGGAATTACCCCGTGATTGAAGAAGTAACGATAGATAGACTTCAAGATTGCTAAATCAAGATCATAATCATACTCATCTTCTTTCTTCGATTCATTTTCGGACGGTCCTCCTTGTTCAAGATTGGGAAATGTAGGCTTATTAATGGGCTTCAATTCATATGATTCAGAAATGGAACGCTTTCCTTTTTCTTCAACTTTCGAAAACATATACTTCAGTTCAGATTCTTGGAGTTTTCCTTTTCCTGTCACTTTCTGGTCCTCTGTTTCGTCTGCAGAGATTGTCGATTCTTCATTTTGTAGATCGTTGTTGAAGTGTGATGGATGATGATCTTCATGTGGAGGAGGGAAGATAGGTGATAAAACTGCATCAATTTCAGATTCTTGATTTTCTTGCTTTTCATTCATCATTTCTTCTGATGGTAGCATTTCGGACATGGTGATTCTTTCTGAAAATGTTCGAGCTGAGAAAGAAAGAAACAAAAGAAGAATTTCGAACTGATAAGGAGCAGACAATTCTTTCTCTTGCGAGATTTAAATGCATTAATGTGTTACTCTTTTAAGTCAATTTTAGGGGAATCCCTCATATAGTTCCTGCTACTGTCTATCTATATCAGATTAAGTACTGTATTGTATGTCGTTTAGATCAGAAAAAGTAATAAAATAAAAATTACGGTACATTTTCAAGAAAAGTACATGATATAGACATTCAAATGCTTAAACTAAATATAGACGACAAATGTATAATATGTCTATAATGGTGTATACCGAGTCACCGACTATCCATATTATTATCCTTTGCAATTTCTGATAGCGCGAGTTAGCATTCAAGGGACAGCCTAGTCGATAATAAAGTTGGAATTGATCATGGGAGACTAATGTTCTTCTTTTTTTTTGGCAAAATGGCCTGGGGGACCCTTGTACTTGTATGTGTTTGTATTGTGAACCCTTCTACTTGTCCCTTTGTCATCTGAACCCCTGAACCCATTGAAACACAACATTTTAAACACATTTTTTACTACTCAATTGTGTGTGTATCACAAACGTCTGACACATGATTTTAAAAATAATTATAAAATGACACGTATGATTATAAAATGACAC
>NW_006239677.1:38745-47697 GCF_000226075.1 Solanum tuberosum | reverse complement strand
ATTGGGGTTTTGGTGGTGACCGGTGGCCTAAGGAATAGTGGGGTCTGATTGTTTCTAGTTGTTCACAATCTCGCCGGAGTTCGGGGCTAACGGTTTTAGGAAGGTCGATACTTATTGGCGGAGTTGGTTTGGTATTTTTGTTGTTGTTGTTGGTTCTCGCTTATAGTTATTGGTTGAAGCTTGTTGGAGGCGGTGAGAATGAAGGCGTTCTGGTCGGAGAAGGTGAAGAGGACGAGAGCAATAAGTTTGTGTTTGGTTGGATCTAAAACATGGGTCATTTGAGTGGTGGATGTTGAAACAGGGGTCAATCTCGAAAATTATTTGAGTTTTTTTTTTTGTTGTTTTTGTTTGATTTTCAACTTATCTAGGTAGGTTTTTCAATTTATTTGTTGTTTAATCTGGATTTGATCTTCTATTTATTTCTTGGTTGGTTTTGGGTTTTAGTCAACTACATTGATTTTCTTGAAAATTTTGCTTTGTTTTATGCTTAATGTAAGTGTAAGATGTTTGTAAGTAGTGTTTGTCTTTAATGGGGTGTTTCATAATAAAGAGAGCAGTATAATGATAATAAACAATAGAGAAGAAATTTGGGGGAAAAAGATAAAAAAAATAAAAGGCCAAGAAAACCTCAAATTCTATCCAACAATGGAGATCCATCCAACTAGGAAGATGATGGCTATATAAAAGTCCTAATGTGACTTTTAGACCCTTTTCCAAGGGTCTCACGCTCCTAATAGGTGTGTTTTACACACACTCTAGAATTAGATGCCACATAGGATGCCAAGTCAAAAATAGTGTTTAAAATATTGTGTTTCAATAATTTCAGGGGTTCAGATGACAAATGAGCAAGTAGAAGGATTCACAATACAAACACATACAAGTACAAGGGTCCACCAGACCATTTTGCCTTTTTTTTTTATAATGGTTTAAATCTCAATTGAAACAAAAAAGAGTGCTCGGTGCACTAAGCTCTCTCACTATACACATGATCCGAGGAAAGACCGGACAATACTGGGTCCATTTTAGAGGTAGTTCCAATGGCTTGAACCTATGCCTTTCTAGTAATAGGACGACAACTCTTATCGTTATACTAAGGCTCCCTTCAATCGATACAAACTATCCATATAATTATCTTTTGCAATTTCTGATAGCGTGAGTTAGCATTAAAAGGATAGCCTAGTCAATACTTGATTATAAAATGAAAAATTTGGTGTGACGGGTACCAATGATGTTTTTTCCCATTTTTTAGCAGCTTCTTGTTTCTGTTCCTCTTCTTCATCTTGTTCTGATTCTTCGAATAATGGTCTTTTTCCTTTTTCAGCAGCTTTCTGTTTCTCTCTCCTCTTCTTCTTTTTTACCATTTTCTCCATCCTCGTTGCCTTCATTTTGTTCAGAGTTTATACGATTGACATTATCTTCTCCTCCTACATTCTGTCTGTGTTCTTCCAGATCGTGCTTTTCGCCTTCTTCTTCAGCTGTTGAAAATTGGGGCAATTCCTCTGTTTCATCCGCTTTTTCTTCTTCCTCTGTTTCGTCCTCTCTTTCTTCTGTTTCTTCATCTTCGTCTTCTTCGTTTTTATCTTCTTCTCCATTGTTGTTTTCTTGATTTCCACCCTCTGTTTCTTTCTCCTCTTCTTCTTTATCTCCATTTTCTCCATCCTCTTGGCCTTCATTTTGTTCTGATTCTTCGGCTCCTTTGTTGTTTTCTTCATTTCCACCATCTTTTTCATCAGTTACTTCAGATTCTTGATTTCCACTCTGCTCTGAATTGTGATTTCCATTCTGTTCATCAATTGAATTCTAGGTACTTTATTCGCATCAGAAATAGCCTCTGTTGCATCTTCTTCTTCTTCTTCATCTGTACGTAATCTCTTACGTTCAACGAATCAAAGCTAATAGCTTCTTCTTCTTCTACTCCCTCCTTCGTAATTTCACTGAATGATTCATCACATAGTAGCTCTGTTTCAGGATTTGAAGATGAAATTCCTCCATTTCCAGGAACTGCTTCTCCTTCGGCTAACATTTTTTTGGGACAGACTAAAATAGTACTTACTGAAAAAAGTCATATGAAATGTTTAGCAGAAACACTTCATATGAGATAATTATGTAATAAATGTTAAATAGAAGATAAATTTTTAAATTAGATTAACTTCGATATATCGGTAATATAACATATATTTTTACACTATCATATCGCACTAAAAAAATAAGAATAGCAAGTCTATACCCTAAACTCTAAATCATAAATTCTAAAACTTTAACCCTAAACCAATAAATACAAAAAGAAGTGATGAAGTGTCACGTGTTGTCAGATAGATTTGAAAGAAAAGACAAGAAGAAAATAGTTTAACATTACTTTAGATAAACAATCTATTTTTTAAAATTCATGCATTTGTGAAAGGAAGTTTGAATTTAATAACGCAACTTCCTTCGTGGCATATTTTTGCATTCTCATTTGTAATAGGCATAATACACAAACACACTCTTTAACTTGACTTTAGTTGACATCTATGCCCTTTAACTTTGGGTGTGTACAAGTGAACACTTAAAACTTGTATAAAATTGAACAAGTAGACACATGTGTCCTACGTGGCAAAATACACGTAGGATGTCATGTAGGACACAAAGTTGTCATGTAGGACGAATGTTCTATTTGTTCAATTTTATACAAATTTAAATGTATACTTGTGGACACCCAAAGTTAAAGGTCATAGTTGGAAGCTATATTAAGGGTCATGTTTAGGTATTATGCCTTTGTTGACTTGTTTTTTCTCAAGTATAGTAACTTGCCGAATTCATGAGACTTTCCATGTTGATGTATATTGTGAACAAAATAAATATAAGGTATATATACATCAAACTCTTATAGTATAAGGGCAAATCTAAATGCCGAGGACATGAAATGAATGAGTCAAACTTCTAACGAATGGAAAAGTTAGACTCTTTAAAGTATAAAGACAAATCCGAACCGTTTTTATTACACTTGAAAGAAAGTGAAAAGTCGGGGATCTTGCTAGGACTAGGTTACAACAAACATAACATTTTGATTTTTTGACAAATCCAAATACATGGAACACATAAGGTTTTTCGAACTTGGTTGCAAACAAACAAGAAATGACACAATTAATGGATCAACAGCTCCAGTTTCTCACATTCTCTTAAACTGCATCACACTTTTCGCTATTTCCATTTCCAGCCATCATAAAATTCCTTCTGATCACCCCATAATCGCATAGACAAGTTGAAAATTTCTCTATCAACAGGCCTGTCCAACCCAGGATTATCTCCGTTGAGTTCCCAAGCATCATTGTAATTATTCTTAAATGCTATGATCATTTTCGCTAATTTCTCCCTGGAGATTTTCAAATTTGGGAGTGAATACATGATGAAATCAAGTAGTTTAAGCGAGGGTGGATGTGGGAAATCCCAGTTTTACTCTTGTAATCCCAGATGGTTTTTAAAATTGCCAAATTCTGATGATTATCATAAGCATAATCATAATAGTCAGCATCATAGTTGAGGTTGTTGTGTTTGTTAATGTCAAAATACACATAATTAGACACTAATAGTTTATGGCATACAAATTTATAATTCTATTTTTGTTCATCAGTTAAAAATTAGGATACCTCCGTATGATTGTCAACCTATAGAAGATTACCTTGTAAGTTGGATGGGGCCTCGTCCGAAATATTTCTTGCTAGGAACACAAGGCCATTGACTACTTTGTGTACAGTAATCGCCCGGGATATTTCCTTCTAAGGAAGCAGTAACCCCATGTGTATGGTGTTGTAGGCCATCCTCCTATATATTAACGGGTACATAATCAATTAAATTGGAATACTAAAAACAAAATGTGTCACATAAATTGGAACAGAGGGAGTATATAATTTTAGATTCACATAATTGTTCGATCTAAAAGTTGAATTCATCAAATTTAAATTGATGTAAACATCAGTAATTTCATGGGAAGTTTGGGCAAAGAAAGCAACAATTTCTCTTTTACAGGTAGTGATGTCACCAGTGGTGCCAAAGCCAGGATATAAGACCTGGCGGCAGGCATTGTAACTGTAGAAATTATTCTTTCCTTGGCAGACATTATGGTTGCGATGCTTAAGCATCTGATCAAACATGGTATTGAGATGATACTGCTTGAGCTAGTCCCCAAGGGGATCGGGATTAGTGGTAGGTAGTTTAGAAGAGGGGCCAGAAGGACACTGGTTCTGACAATTGCCAGGACCACAAAATGTTATTCAATCTGTATTTCAAATCAATATTACTGATAACAAAACTTTGCAGAAACAGTAAATTCCAAAATTTAAATCACGTAGTGAAGAACATAAATTAATTAACAGAAACTAATGACTGTAAAACATACCAGAATCTGTAACAATAGTATAAAATAGAAAGGAAAGAAATTCGAGCCCACTGAATGCACAGTGTCCCCTTAAGAAAATTATTCCCCTCTAGTATATTTGAGGTTTGAATTGGAATATATCCTCCAAGGATAGAACGATTCTATTCACCTGTGTATTGATACCCAAAACAATGGTGTCAGCGAGCCACTCAACTGCAGTAAAGTACACGAATAATGAATTTGTGTAGAAGAAAAAGAAGAAGTTCAGAAATTTCGTAAGTGTAAAGTCTGAGGATTCACATGTATTTATAGCCAAGAAGCACTGGTTCCGAAATGTTGCAACCTTTCAGAAACCACACGACCATTCATTAAAATTTGCAACCTTCCAGGACGGTCATTATTGTTCCTAAAAAGTTATAACCTTTCAGAACAGTCATCTCTAGCGGTGGGAAATTCAAATAAAACGGGAAAACATTTTAAACACGGGTCGCACGGATCCGAATTGGGTCGAGTCGTTTCAGCTAATTATTTAAATAATTAAACATGTTGGCCATTTAATTTAAATAATTAAATAAATAATTAAAACAAACTTTGTCCAAAAAATAATCTCTCGATCCAAAGTCGTAGCCGAAGCCGACTGAGCAACGACAACGCGAGGGGGTTCACTCTTTCCAACCCTTTTAACAACTAGTAGAAGTGTTTCTCTATTTAAACACTTTAAATTTTCTTTCCGCCATCAATGAGGGAATTAATGTCTTTTACTAAAGCGTAAGAGAACCTCTCAAATTCCTCTTTTCATATTCCTTCCATTTCCCATTAATTCTTACTATATACCTAACATTGGAGAGGAGCCTTCTTGGAGGCTAAGGTTATATAATCTTTTGTGTTATGATATAGTATACGTGTAAGGGTCGGGCAAAACCCCCATCACAAGTTTGTATAGCTAGCATTGATTTGGTTTTTGAAGTTGTACAAGTGGTTACTGTTGTTCATCTTGTATTTCTAAGATACTTAGAACAAAAACTTTAAAGAACTTGATAAGAAACAACAAAGTTTAAAGAGCATTTTCAAAACTAGAAAATTAAAACTAGTAGAGAAAATATAATTAGAAACAGATTAGAAACAATATACAAAATATTTTTCTTAATGAAGAAAATCGAGCCCACTGAATGCACAGTGTCCCCTTAAGGAAATTATTCCCCTCAAATACCCGAGGTTAATGGAATATATCCTCCCAGGATAGAACGATCTTACTCACCGGTGTATCGGTACCTAAAACCATGGTGTTAGCAAACCACTCAACGGCAGTAAAGTACACTTAGAATACTAGATTTAGTAGTAGTAGAAGAAGTCCAGAAAAATTAGTTCAACTAAAATGAGAGGAAATCCCTCAATTTATAGAAAACAAAGGGTAGTGTGAAAAAGTTTTTATTCTGCCTTACCGGAAAGGTCACAAACCTTTGGAAAAGTCACAACCTTTCATAAAAGTCACAACTTTTCATAAAAGTCGCAACTTTTCATAAAAGTTACAACTCTTCATAAAAGTCATAACTTTTCATAAAAGTCACAATTCTTCATAAAAGTCGCAACTCTTCATTTTCCATTAACACCCAACAATTACCAAATGAATTATAACTACGTGCACATTGATTTGGTTTTTGAAGTTGGAACTTTTGAAGGGAAAGAGTAATGCTTGTGGAAAAATCCGAGGTTGATATATATGTATCTTGGATAAAAGTCTTCATTTATAAATGAACGACGACTATAGTCGTGGTCCTAATCAAACTACAACCATATTATTAAAACTTCATTTAATAGTTGATCCTTGCGTTGTGCGAGAATACAACAAAACATATAATGAAGTTGCTACATAGAATCAGCTACCAAAAGGCCTCTGGTTGCCGCAATCAAGATTGTCACCAGGACTAACTCCAAGAATTCCGCAATATCTCCTGTAAAACCCAATTCGATCTTGTACCCTGTTGTCATTACCACGACCACATTCTAGGCCACCATTGATGATGTTTGTGATGACACCAAATCCAGGAAGACGATTAGCTGCTCGGTCACCAGCGGATGGGTTCCATCTTCCAATGATGACATCGTGGCAAGAAGGCTTTGGTGATTGAGTGGTCATCCAGAACCAGAGAGCTGTCTTGAATGAGATGACTGGGTCTGTGGCTACTAAATCAGGATTGTTTAAAAGGTCCGCTCCGATGGCACTTCCACATGGCCCATAGTTGTAGTTGCTGTATTTATTAAAGTCAAAATACACGTAATTAGATACTACAAGTTCATCAAATTTAGTCGTAGCATAAATAGATTTATCTAGCTCCATAGCAATATAATGAAAATCATTGTTAATATATAGAAGTTTACTGCGAAATTTGTATTGGGCCTCGTCCGAAATATTTCCTTCCAGGTGCACAAGGCCATTGACTACTTGGTGAACAGTAGTCACCCGGGTTACCTTGTTCTCTAAGGAAACAGTAACCCCATGCGAATGGTCCATCAGGTGCCGAAGGCCATCCTCCTGTATTTATAAAAATGGGTACATAATCAATTATTATTACTAAATTTTTGACTCACAATGAAATTATAATTGTTCGATCTAAAATACCTGTAGTTTCATGGGAGGTTTGGGCAAAGAAAGCAGCAATTTCCCTTTTACGGGCATTGATATCACCAGTTGTACCAAAGCCAGGAAAAGACCTAGCAGCAGTGATAAAGGCATTGTAACTGTAGAAATTATTCTTTCCTTGACAAGAATTTTCGTTGCGATGCTTAAGCATTTGATCAAACATGGAATTTGAGATGACGCTTCCAAGGTCCCCACCAGTAACAGGACCAGGACCAGGGCCGCCACCAGGACACTGACTTTGACAATTACCAGAACCACAATGATCATTAGTGTTACCACACCAGCCGAATTTGCTGCAACAGAGTCCCAAGGCACAAAGTGCGCCTCCGCCCTGTGAACCACAATTCTGCGCTGAGGCAGCGCTCAGCAAAAGGAGAGAAAATAGTAAAGAAAAAGTAGTGAATTTAGAAGTCCTCATTTTGAATGTAGTAGTAAAATGTGATGGGAAACAAGTGGTGAAGTGGAAGGTATTTATAGGCACTGAATTCTCTATTAGTGGTTGTGAGGGATCACTGACTTTGTTGTGTTACAAAAACAAAAAATACAGTTCTCTGTCTTATCCAGAATTTAATTCAGTAGAGTACGTTGAACGGTAAACGGCGGCTCTTACTTTGTTTATAAATTTATTTTATTAAAAATAATATTTAAAAAATTAAAATTGAATTGTTACTCTTTTCCTCCTAAATTAACTTCTCTCTTCGTTTTAATTTATATGACACATTTTAGATTTCGTGATTCAAATAAGTCTTTTTTGACCGTAAATTTTTCATATATTTTGGATTGTCAATTATTGTGACTTATAGAGCATTTTATGTAGTTTACAAATATATAAATTTTATTTCAAAAAATGTTGAAGATTTCATGCGTAAATATTCAATGAAGCTTAAATTATTTGACTTTCGAAAAACGAAATGTTTGACATAAATTGAGAGAGATGGAGTATCTCTTAAGCTTATTAAAGTCATCTTAAAATAATTTAGTGGATAATTATTTTCCACTATATCCTTAGTGGCACGATATAAAAGGGAAAAAAAAGAAAATAAATATACTTTTATTAAATTGAGTTTAACTTAATAAACTCTATTTTAAATATATATATATATATATATTTATTTTTTTAATAGACATGAAAATATTAAAATGACAATGAAATAGAACAGAGGCGATATTAGTCATAAAAGATTTTTACCCTGTCAGATTTTTGTCTTTTTGTTATTGAATTTTTTTGAATAAAATATAACCTAGAACGTTACACTACGTTTATACTAGTTTTGTAAAAGTTCAAAAAAACATACTATTTTGGTGAATTGATTTTAATAATGACCTACTTTGATCAAAAGTTAATGGACTCACTCTACAAATAATTGTGAAAATTTCAGGAATCTGATTCAAGATTATAGACCGGATTCTATAGTTGCTGGATTTTTTTTCTCTTATTATCTATCTCCATGAAATGGTATCAATTAGCAACGATACACTTAATTAGATAAAAATAATGTATGTATTAACTCTGTGTATTAATAATATTTTATTGGATACACTTGTTTATGTTATTTATAACCAATGTAAGTATTAATTAGGGAAAATGCATAAGTACCCCCCAGCTTATGCCCAAAATCCCTGAGACACACTTAACCTTTACTAAGGTCCTATTACCCCCCGAACTTATTTTTTAATTAATTTTTTACCACTTTTCGCCTTACGTGGCAATATAAACCAAATAGGTTGAAAGCTTTGTTCAACACGCGCCGGGCCCCACTTTTTCAACTTTCTAAAAAGTAGCTTTTACACTTCCCAAAATTTCAAAAAGCTATCCTATTATTTATAATCTACTTTGTTAATATATTTTTAGTTAGTTTATAGATTTTAATGTTTATATATTTTATTTCAAATTTGGGCATGTAAAATTTTGTAAATATTATATATATAATTTTATTTTATTTATAGATAAAAAAAT
>NW_006239677.1:35601-38088 GCF_000226075.1 Solanum tuberosum | reverse complement strand
ATTCATTTAACATTTTTTAAGTTTAGCTTACCATACAAGTGAAAATATCTTTGATCTCTTTGTAAAAAACCGAAAAAAACCAAAAAACCAAAAAAAACCGAAAGAACCGACTAAAACCAAAACCAAAAAAACTGACTTTGCGTGGTTTGATTTGATATTTAGATTTAATAAACCGACATAATGGTTAGGTTTTTTTTAATGAAAAACCAAACCAAACCGACCTATGTACACCCCTACTTCTAAGTCATCAAGAATCGTGGTTGAGTTCAAAGGTTAGTTTTTTCTTGATTTTATTTTGTTAGCTTTTCGAAGAAAGGAGCAATTTAACTTATGATAATGGAGGTTTTTTCCAAACATGAAGAACAATAATAAAGAAGAAGACAATTGAGTTAATATTTATTTTTTCCAAGTTTATTTTAACACATGACCAATTTTTATTGGTTAGTGCTGTCTAAAAGCTGCACCCACGCGCCTAACATAGGTAGAAATCACGGACTCAACCACGTAGGCCGAAAAGTGGTAAACAATTAACTAAAAAATAAGTTCAGGGGGGTAATAGGACCTTAGTAAGGTTAGGTGTGTCTCAGGGATTTTGGACATAGGCTGGGGGGGTACTTGTGCATTTTCCCTATTAATTATATATTCTATTGTGTACTAAGGTGTATATTACTAATATTATAAATTTCTAGGTATTAGTAATGCAAGGAATTTTAATGCATGTATTAGCATGGTCAAACACCCCATTGCCCAGTAAATTCTCTTTTACATATCTTCCACTATAATTGTGAAGGGTTTGTAAATAAAGATTTTTATCCAAACCAAATGTATAAGAAATAATCTATGTATTATTAATGCAAACATTATCACTACATTCTATATATCATTGTTCTTATATACTCTACTATACGCTCTGTAAAAGTACTTAAAGTCGTTACAAAAGTACCCACAAAACAAGTCAATCAACAATTGAGATAGCTAAAATTTGTTAGCCATGACTATACATAAGATATCAAAATAAGAAAATCTCTTTTAAAAATATTTACACAATTTCTCACGGATCAATATGAGTTGCATATAAGGTAAATGAGTTGAATTAAGCGAGTTAAAAAGGGATGAATTTAATAAAATAAAGGAAACTTTTCAAAATATTGATAATTTGAGGACTAATTAGGAAATACAGTGATCGCTTGAATAATTACCAAATATTCTCAATTCGCTCTGTACTATGATACAACAATTTTTGAAATTCGCTTTGTATTACAGATTCATCGATTCACTCTATATCAGTAATACATCAACAGTTACAAAACAAGTTGCTATATTAGAACGGATTGTTGTATTACTGATAGATACATGACAAATTTCAGAAACTCTCACTATACTTGGTAATTTTTTTAAACTCTTGCTATATTCGATAAATATAATGTAAAAAATTACTAGATTAGATAATTATTTTTAATTTAAATAGATCATTAACTCATTCAATTTTAAATGATTCGAACATATCATTATTTTATATGCTAATTTTATCACCTCTATCAAATGTCATTCTTTTATCTAAGTCTAGTGTACTTTTAACCAAGTGTCACACCACCCACACTAATATACATGGATCTGCCTCTATATACATATTCAAAGATGAGGACTTGATGATTTAGCAGCCTAGTTATAGATATTTTCAAATTAAAGTTATTATCTAAGGTAGTAGGCTAGAAGAAATAGGGTTGGCTGGGTCAATTATTCCATGTCAAAGTTATATAATTTGAAAATGTCTATACTTAGGACTGCTAATTCTACTCTTCCCCCTTCAACTCCATACTAAATTTAGGCTGTGTTTATTATGAATTTTTCATTTTTTTCATGTTTGATTGATCAAATATTTTGTAAATTATCTTTGTAGAAAATAAGTTCAGAGGAAAATAACTTTCATAATAAAATTAAAATAAACAAGTATTATAAGTGCTTTTAAACATTCCACCACCGCCACTCCTAAACCCCCACACTCCACCCCATCCCACCCTTACAGAATTTTGCTCAATTATATATAAATACTTTTACACTAATATTTTTTCTTACTTATTTATCACACTGAAAATTACTAAGAAATTCACTTGTTATCGTGAAACATATTTTCCTTCGTACCAAACGCACCTACCTTTACCCTCGCATGCTCATCTCCTTTAACATTTTCCTTATTTTTGTTGTCATAATAAGTTATTTTTCTGATTCATTTGTAACTAAGTAAAAGAAAAAATTTGATTAGTATCAACTTGTTATAACTATATAATATTTGAAGTTACATGTGAGACCCCTTTACGAGTAATTAATAAGTCTCAATTATTGCTTAATAGTAATTCACTTTATTGTTGCAATAAACTTAGAATACAGTGCTTTAGTTTCATTATTGTAATTGATTTTAAACATGACTTGAAATATTCTAACTGAAATAAATATTGTATTAAGTATTAACAAGGACTGCCAGATATG
>NW_006239677.1:30272-35490 GCF_000226075.1 Solanum tuberosum | reverse complement strand
TTTGGAAAGAATAGGATATATGCATACCTTGGAGAGAATTTAGGAATTTGATTGAATGAGGGAGTTGGATAATTTTCTAAGGGTGAAGGGTTGTTATAGGGCTTAGAATTTGGATCAAAACGACGTAGTATAGGTATTAAATGTATAGGAAAAGACCCAAATACCCTTTAAAAATAACAGTCGGAGGGATCCTACGGTCCGTATAAACTTCTAAGGACCGTACTGGTCATCCATAGAACTGGTTACTGGGATCAAATTTCTGAATCAATTTCCACGAGAGACCTTTACGGTCCGTCTAACATTCTACGGACCGTAGACCCAACAATACGTAGAACCCATGAACCAAAAATCCTTACCAAGTCTGAGACCACTTCCACGAACCACTATACGACCTGTCAACATTTTCATAGCCCGTCAAAACCTCTGTAGACCCAAAAGTCAAAATTTCCAACAGTCTGGAACCCCTTCTACGATCACTTCCTACAGACCGTCTTGATGGTTCGTAGGAAAACTTCAGAGACCCAAAAATCAAGAAATCCTTAAGGCCATTTTCTATGACTCCCTTCTATGGACCGTAGAATCTTCTACGATCCGTAAATAGGACCCGTAGACTTGGACCTGTAGTCAACTATGCAATCTTCCTTTTTCCGAGGTGTTACATTTTATTCCCTCAAAAGAATTTATAAATTATTACTTCCTCCGTTCTATATTAATTGTCATGTTTTGATTAATGAGATTTTTGAAATGACAAATTGTAATGACCAATCTGTCATTATTTAAATACACCTTGTGCGGAGTTTCAAAGATTTTCAAATTTCGGTGACCAATTGGAATTTTGGGGCACACAATGGAACTACTTAAATTTGAATTGATCCGAGCTGACGTCAACCTGTCATAGCAGGATGCCTCGCGCTATGGCGGCGCCGCTATAGCCCCTGCAGGGCCGCTATAACGGGGCTGACGGAAACAAACCCAAGATAAAACGAAGTCTTTTTATTTTCCTCCCACTTTTATGGGACAAAATATGCAAGGGTTAGTCTAAAATCCCCACAAGCTACTTTAAGCTCGAAAGCAATGGATGAGAGGGATTTTCGGGTGAGCAAGAGTAAGTCCCAATGATTCCCGGCCAACGCTTGTCAGGATTCACCCCAAGGAGCCGAAAGCTCACATTTAAAATTCTTCAGCAGCTGCTTGGTGCCCAAGTCGGCTAGGTTTTCTTTACTAAATATTTAGACTCGTAATTATCCATGTTGTGTCTTGTAGGATGTCGGGAGATTTCATGCATAGGGGGCCTTAATCTGGCCCTCAAGTTGCATGATTCTTTGATTATTCTACCAGTATAGATTGTTTGTACTGATACTACTCTCGCTATACCACTTGGTATAGTTTGGTTGCAGGATTCAATGATGTTTCATAGGTGAAGGCAATGATAATCTCCAAAAGCTCCTACTTGTCTTTCCTTATTGTGAGAGCGACAACATATTTTCTTTTGTACCTTGTATCTCTTTAGTTGCTCTTGTACCTGTTTTAGACTAGTTTCTTAGGAGGTTTTTTCAGTCGTTTGTAAAAGATGATCGAGTTTCATGGTGATTTTAAAACATTCAAGAGTTTTTCTTATGTTTGATTTAATTTCCGTATTATCCGTTTTAAAATTGGGTGATAAGGGTTCTCCTATCTAGGTGTTAGAGTAGGTGCCCGCACGACCCGGTAGGTTGGGGCATGCCATTAATTTAATATTTTAAAATTGTAATTTAGTTAATGAAAAATTATAGAAAATATAATAAGTTGTAATTCTTCTCATAAATAAATATGTTGAAAAATGTAGAACACATTATTAACAGGCAAGAACAAGAACTTGGAAAAGAAACAGAGAGAGATTAGTTTTTCTTCGACCAATTTTAGAAAGTGATTGGGCTTCGAGGTGATTAGTAGTTCTTCTAAGAATATTGGATGGGGCTTTATCCTTAGGTTTTACAATAAATGTTTTGTGTTATTTATCATTTAAGAAAATTAAGTAATTCGTCCCCGCACCGATAGACTACTAACTATAAAATTTTAATATGTTCACCAATCTTTAATTCGATATCCTAAAACCAATATGTAGAGGTGTCAATGATTTCTAGATCGACTTAAGGATCATACTATTACTAACTCGGAATCAGTTAGAATAAATCAAGTTAAGCATGCACACTCTCCTTTTGAGTTCCTAGCTAATTAATTTACTAAGTTGAAGTCAAGTCAAAAACATCGACTCTATTATGCGTTTAATTGGCCTAAATGATCACATAAAAGTTAAATGAATTCACGATGAGATTTTAAGCACGAAGGTTTTTACTATCGTATACTATATGCATCCAGAGTTCATATAATGACATATTATTTGCATCCACTGGGAGCTATAATCAAAATGAATGAGTCCTATCTGCAAATATATATATATATATATACTATTGCTAGCAGTTGGTTGGATTAGCATTTATGCATATGCACCTATACAAAGTTGAGTGTTTTGAGTTCAGTTGTTTGCCCGTTGTGGCTAGCAATATTTTAGTTTAAGATAGTATCTCTTGTTGTTCATCTTGCATTCCTAAGATACTTAGAAAAAAACTTTGAAAAACTTGGTAAGAAACAACAAAGTTAAAAGAGTATTTTCAAAACTAGAAAATTAAAACTAGTAGAGAAAATAGAATCAGAAACAGTTTAGAAACAATATAAAAATATATTTCTCAAAGAAAGAAAATCGAGCCCACTAAATGCACAGTGTTCCCTTAAGGAAATTATTCCCTTCAAGTACTCGAGGTTAATGGAATATATATATCCTCCCAGGATAGAACGATCTTACTCACCGGTGTATCGGTACCTAAAACCACGATGTCAGCGAACCACTCAACGGCAATAAGTACACTTAGAATACTAGATTTAGTAGTAGTAGAAGTCCAGAAAAATTAATCCTCTTAAAATGAGAGGAAATCCCTCAATTTATAGAAAACAAAGGGTAGTATGAAAATGTTCTTATTGTGCCTTACCGGAAAGGTTACAACCCTTTGAAAAAGTCTCAATCATTCAGAAAGGTCACAACGTTTCATAAAAGTCACAACTTTTCATAAAAGTTACAACTTTTCATAAAAGTCGCAACTCTTCGTAAAAGTCGCAACTTTTCTTTTCATAAAACTCACAACTCTTCATAAAAGTCGCAACTCTTCATTTTCCATTCACACCTTTTAAAACCCAACAATCCCCCCGCATGAATGGGAATGACTCCAAGACAAAGAACGGACAAGTATGTGTACTTTACAAGCAAGAATTAATTGCATCTGGATAAGTAGGTTTCCTTTGAACTTTTCGTAATGAACATATGTCGGATATACTCGGTCAATCGATAGATTTGATATCTTTGAACCGTCAAGCTTTTGGTGTATACCTAGACAATCATATGTCACAATCAACCCTTTACCGTTTATTGTTCTTACGGTTGTGTTCGTTTCAGCCATGAACACCTCTTGGTTTCATGAGTGTATAGAGAGATGTGCTTTTGACAATCATCCTCTGTGAAGCGGCTTACACTTCACACTCACATAGGTGATTTCTAACTATGTTATCACGTAGATACACTATTTGGTCAAATCTGTCAAACTTGGCAAATCATTAAAAAATTTAATCTTTATTGACTCATTAACAAGCCTTAATGTTAGATCCTTGTTCCTGAGCATTGTCTTCATCATGAGAATGGATTGAGTTGGTTGACAATGCTAAACAGTCAGTCACAACTTTGTTTTTCTCCTTGAACCTAGCTCTTGGGATCTCCAATATGCTAGGTAGAGTTACCGCCATGATGACTTGTCCTAAGCCGTAAATCATTCCCTTAGATGATCTTTCAACTTTCTTTCTAGTTAGGCCTTTTTGTAAGTGGATCCGACACATTATCCTTTGAATTACATAGTCAATTATGATAATTTCACTAGAGAGTAGTTTTCTAACGCTATTATGTCTATGTCTTATATGACGAGACTTTTCGTTATACATCATGCTCCATGCCCTACCTATTGCATCTTGACTATCAAAGTGTATGCTTACTGATGCCAAAGGTTTGGGTCAAAAAAAAATATATCTATCAAGAAATTTTGGAGTCATTCAACGTATTCACCGGTCTTATCTAGAGTACCTAGCTTAGAGATCATTGTAGAGCTAGTGATACATGTCTTTTTTTGGAAGATTTCCAAAAAACTGCTCTTCCACAAAGAGTAAATGCATATCCACTCGTGGATTTTACTTCATTTGATCTCGGTGATTCAATTTGCATCACTATATCCTTTCAATACTGCTGAATATTATTATAATGCAAGACATAGTTTTGAGTATGTTTTAAATACCCAAAACTCTTTATTGTCATCCAATGAGTTCGATTGGGATCACTCGTGAACCGACTCAGTTCATTAACAACACATGCTATATCTAATCGCTCACAATACATCATACTTCTCAATACTTTAGCACAATCCAATTGTGAGTCACTTTTGCCTTCACTCTTTTGAAATGCAAAGCTCACATTTATTGGAGTCTTGACAATATTGAAATCCAAATATTTGAACTAGTCAAATACTTTTTCAATGCAATGAGACCGTGACAATACTAAGCTTTATGGAGTTCTAAGAATTCGATTATCTAAGATCGCATCAGCAACTCCAAGATCTTTCATATCAAACTTGCTTTCTAGCAAACATTTAGTAGCATTTATGTCATTAGTGTCTCTACTGATGATCAACATGTCATCAATCTACAAACAAACAATGACCTTGTGATTTTAATGTAAACACATTTATCACTTCCATCATTCTTAAATCTATTTGCAAACATGGTTTGGTCAAATTTCTTATGTCATTGTTTGGGTGCTTGTTTTAGTCCATAAAGTGACTTAACAAGTTCACACACTTTCTTTTCTTTATCAGGAACCACAAAATTCTCAAGTTGTTCCATGTAAATTTTTTCCTCCAATTCTCTATTTAAGAAAGTTATTTTCACATTCATTTGATGAATTTGGAGGTCATATACCACAACTAACACAATTAACATCCAAATGAATGTAATTCTAGTTACTGGCGAGTATGTGTCGAATAGATCAAGACCTTGTTTTTGCCTAAAGCCTTTGACAAAAAGTCTTGCTTTATATTTGTCAACAGTTCCATCGACTTTCATTTTCCTTCTGACGATTCACTTTGAA
>NW_006239677.1:29831-30150 GCF_000226075.1 Solanum tuberosum | reverse complement strand
AAAGGATGAGTCCACATAAGACATAAGAAATGTTACAGAATCAGATCCGAAGGTAGTAGACGTCCTTTGACATTTACTACGCTTCTGAATCTCTTTATTAAGTACATTCTCCTTTTGTTCTTTCCAAGGTCTTTTAGACCTTTCACTAGACTACTCAAGTCTAATTTTACAGTCCACAGTTCTTAGGTCCTATTTTAATCCTTTTAAGAATAGAAACTTGAACTTTGACTAGACACCCCCACACTTTGAAATATTTCAAGTTGGATTTCCTTCCTTTCCATTTCTCATATGGAATAGATTGTGTCCTAGAAAAACAAAA
>NW_006239677.1:28088-29523 GCF_000226075.1 Solanum tuberosum | reverse complement strand
TGAAATTGTGAGTTGTTCCAGTTAGAGCTATAACTTTGAGCTTCAAGTTCCTTTGAGTTTGTCCTCTATCTCTAACTCCTTCCCTTTCCCCACAAACATAAGTTGTGAGACAGAGAAGAAAACGACTTCGATTTTCTTCAAAATAATTAATATGAAAAAAGTTTCAAACGTCCTTCTTGAACTTTGAACAATTCAATTATTTTGAACTATGAAAAAAGTCTCAAAAATTCAGTTAATCTAGAATAGAGGGAGTATTAGAGTGTAGTAATAATATTCAGGCCTACCACAAAAAGCTTATTCTCCATATTAGACTTTTAATGAGGCAAGGACATATTCATGTTAATCACTGCTATAGAGAAGCTAGCTTTGTCACTGATAAACTAGCTAACATTAAAGAGGAGCCTTCTTGGAGGCTAAGGTTTATTTCATCTTTTGTGTTATTTACGTAGTATACATATAGGGGTCGTGCAAAACCCCCCACCATCACAAGTTAGTATAGCTAGCATTGATTTGGTTTTTGAAGTTGTACAAGTAATTATAAGGCCGTTACCATATGAATTATAACTACGTGTACATTGATTTGAATTTTGAAGGGAAAGAGTAATCTTGTGGAAAAATCCGAGGCTGATGGCGACTTCATTGAGATATATGTTGAACACGACTATATATAGTCGTGGTACTAATCAGACTACAATCATATTATTAAAACTTTATTTTATAGTTGATCCTTGCATTTTGCGAGAATACAACAAAACATATAATGAAGTTGTTACATAGAATCAGCTGCCAAAAGGCCTCTGGTTGCCGCAATCAAGATTGTCACCCGGACTAACTCCAAGAATTTCGCAATACCTCCTGTAAAACCCAATTCGATCTTGTACCATGTTGTCATTACCACGACCACATTCTAAGCCACCATTGATGATGTTTGCGATGACACCAAATCCAGGAAGACGATTGGCTGCTCGGTCACCGGCGGATGGGTTCCATCTTCCAATGATGACATCGTGGCAAGAAGGTTTTGGTGATTGAGTGGTCATCCAGAATAAGAGAGATGTCTTGAATGAGATTACTGGGTCTGTGGCTACTAAATCTGGATTGTTTAAAAGGTCCGCTCCGATGGCTCTTGTACATGGCCCAGCACTGTGTTTATTAATGTCAAAATACACGTAATTAGACACTACAAGTTCATCAAATTTAATCATAGCATAAATAAATTTATCTAGCTCCATGACAATATAATGAAAACAATTGTTACTCCCTCTATCCCAATTTATATGACACATTTCAGATTTCGAGATTCAAACAAATTTATCTTTGATAGTAAATTCTTCATATATCTTCTAAATATTTTGAATTATCAATTATTGAGACTTAGAGTACTTTTTATGTAATTTACAAATATATAAATTTCATTTTTAAAAAATTGAAGATT
>NW_006239677.1:26066-27870 GCF_000226075.1 Solanum tuberosum | reverse complement strand
TATATATATAAAAACGGGTACATAATCAATTATTATTACTAAAATTTTGACTCACAATGAAATTATAATTGTTCGATCTAAATATTAACATACCAGTAGTGTTTTGGGAGGTTTGGGCAAAGAAAGCAGCAATTTCCCTTTTACGGGTATTGGAATCACCAGTTGTACCAAAGCCAGGAAAAGACCTAGCAGCAGTGATAAAGGCATTGTAAGTGTAGACATTATTCTTTCCTTGACAAGAATTTTCGTTGCGAAGCTTAAGCATCTGATCAAACATGGAATTTGAGATGACGCTTCCAAGGTCCCCACCAGTAACAGGACCAGGACCAGGGCCGCCACCAGGACACTGGCTTTGACAATTGCCAGAACCACAATGGTCATTAGTGTTACCACACCAGCCGAATTTGCTGCAACAGAGTCCCGAGGCACAAAGTGCGCCTCCGGCCTGTGAACCACAATTCTGCGCCGAGGCAGCAGTCAGCAAAAGGAGAGAAAATAGTAAAGAAAAAGTAGTGAATTTAGAAGGCCTCATTATGAATGTAGTAGTAAAATGTGATGGGAAACAAAGTGGTAAAATGAAACGTATTTATAGGCAAGGAGGAAGATGACTGAATTCTCTATTTGTGGTTATGAGGCATCACTGACTTTGTTGTGTTATAAAATATATTTCACTTTTTTATGATTTATATCCATAAGTTTTAAAAATTATTAAAACTAACCAGAAATTTGTATTACAAGTCAATTGGATCTTCGTTGCAACAAATAACAAGTAGTGTCCATGACAATAGAGCAATGTGATAGTTTGGAGTGAGTGCAACAAGCATCATTCCATACATCGTGAAGTAGACAAAGCACATTACTTTGTTACCATGACCCGATTGTTCATCATTTTCATCAATAACCATAGCATCATTGTCATATTCACTGAATATTCCATCACTACTTTGGTGTTCACGTAAAAATATATATATCTATTCATCACTACTTTGGTGTTCACGTAAAATAATATGTAATACAACGTAAACATTACTATGGAGGGTGTTTTTGTAAAAGATAAAAGTTTGGTGTAATATTTCAATTTTCAAAAGATCCCAATCAATGAGATTTGGCCCAAAATACTAGAAAAACTAGTATTTGGGAATTTGTAGATATTTGCCAAATAATGACAAATTGTATGGGCAAACACTATTTTCCAATTTTTTTCCCAAATATTATTTGGAAAATCTATGGCCAAACGGGCCCTAAAAGAGCCAGGGCGGCTTTGGACGTTATTCCAGACTTTTCTCTACATAATTTAGACTGGAGACTATCATTAGCAAAAAATACATAATACAGAAAAGATAGCGGAATTTGAGTATGATTAATTGATGATCATAAAAACTGGATTTTGATTTTTTAAATATTAAACTTGCCTATTCAATAAAAACTGTACTACAAATTGTAATTTTCATAGTTAGAGTAAATTAAATTTGTAGTGGAAAACTATGTAACTCGTTCACTATAAGAAAAGTGTTGATTACCTGGGGATTTTCCTAGGGATAATACAGTAAATCCGCAGGTAATTTGATTACGTGCGAATTTTCTTGCAAAATGAAATCCGATGGAAAAACCTTCGTAGGTAACTCTTACCTGGGGATTTATACAATCCCTAGGTAATTTACTTGGGGAATTTAAATCCGCAGCTGTATTACTTGCGGATTTATCTGCATAGCTAACGAAAATTCTTGCGAATTTTTTGCTAAAATTTCTTATAAAAACGAAATTTCTTGCAGATTTTCATAGAAATATTTCGCAAGTGATTCCC
>NW_006239677.1:16733-22369 GCF_000226075.1 Solanum tuberosum | reverse complement strand
ACACTTAAAATTGCTAAACAATAATAATTACAGAGGAGCCACAGAGAAGACCCAACTCATCAGACACTATTTAAATGTAGTACAGTCCAGCAGCCACAAGTGACCAAATTAAAGGAGCAGTTGAGTTAAAGTAATAGTCGAGATGCTAGAACAAACATCATTTGTAGGATATTAAAATTCAATAATCTATAGAGAAGAAACATAATAAGGACATGCACTCATCTTCTCCAATATTGGTGGCAAGTCTACCCACCAACCAGCATCTATATGTATGGGTGTGGGATGTAGCAATCTATGTGACGATTATCCGAAGTGTGCACAGTTGATCCAAACACTGCTATCATAAACAAAAAACTAACAACATAACAAGCACCTAAGAAGAAATACAGCTAATGAAAAAGAAAAAGGAGCTAAACTTAACACCGCAACAATCATTGACCAAGTATTTAAGCGAGAGATTTGATTTGCAAGAAAATTTCACTCGATTTTCATCCAAACAAAATCAGTAAACAAAAATTTACAGATTAACTTCACAGAGATGAAATTTGTAGATTAACCTCGATTTTTAGGTAGATTGGCAAGAAAATCTTCCGATCTATAGTCCTTTACTTCGGAAAAATCTTCTTGAAGAGAAGCATGAGGTCTGCTTGGAGAGTTTTGAGATGAGCTTGGAGATGAACTTTGGATGAGCTTGGAACTTGGAGCTACACCGATTGGAGCTTTGGAAAATCAGATCGTTTCCACCATTGCTTCTGCATGTAAGTTTTGGAGAGAAGGTTTAATGGGTTTTGGAGAGAATCTTCAGTGTAAAGTGAGTTAGAGAGAAGGAAAATGAGTATAATGGGTCTTACAATCACTTTCCAATTCCTAAAATTTTAATTGGTCTATTATCCCAAAAAAATAAAAATATAAGTGTAAAAAAATCTAATCATCTAAAAGATATACTCCGTATAACGTACTTATTATTTTTGGAATTAGTAATTTAGGAATATCTAGGTAAATTATTTCTCATTCCTAAATTCTCAATTATTTCTCATTCCTAAATTTTGGTCTAATAATTTCTAAATTCCCAATTATTTCTCAAGGTAATAAAATGTCTAGGTAAATCCCATAAATAATTCTTTAGACAATCTGGAATTTTCCTACATATTAAAAGGATTTAAAAAAAAAAAAATTGGTCCATGTACCTAGGGATTTAGCTAGAGATATTGTTGCTGCGGATATATTTCCCTAGGTAATTTTGCAAGAACTAATTTAGTGCAAAATGGTATCAACTTTAGCTGCGAAATTTGTTGGGAATATAAGTTTCACAGGTAATATATTCTAATATTGAGGAATTTAAAATTTTTGCAAGAAAATTTACAAGTATTACCTGCGAAAATTTCCCCCAAGTAATATCCCCATGTAATTTACTCTTTTCTAGTAGTGGTTGAATAGCAATATAAAAGGGGAAAAAAAGAACGTGAACAAAATTCTTGTGATTTAATATGCATTTTCTTGGTTGTCATAATTCCAAATACTACCAAAATTTGTGGCGAAATGAATAAAATTTGTGGTGGACGTAAAATTTACAGATCACGCGTTTTTACTGATTTAGTATAAATTTCATATTTAACATAAAAACCAAATATTACCAAATTTTATAATCCTTTTCAAAATTGATTGATCTTTAATTTTTATCCTTTAAACGGGTTGATATTTAATTTTTGCCCTTAAACAGTTAAATTTATGCCTAGTAGAACATATTTTTAAAAAAAATTAAAGTCATGTCGGCCATATCTTATGTTCTTTATCGACGCTCGATGGTCTATGGGGTGTCAAATTGGGGGATTGATTGAAATTGGACATGTCAAAATAAGTTGTGTTAATAAATAAGCAGATTATTGATCAAATTAAAAGTTACTTGGCCAGAAACTGATTGGGATGCAATGACTTAAAAGATCGAGTCATAAGCCAATCCATCCAATTCTTACTAAGTTTTAAATTTGTTGTAGGTTTTTCTTATATGTTTTTTTTGAGTACGTAATAATTTTTTAATATATATTACGATTATATAATCTATCAAATATAAAAAATAAAAAATATGTAGACAAAGTTTCTCATGAGTTAATAAGAGTTGTGTATCAATAGTTTGAGCCTAATTAGTAAATACAATGATAGTTTAGATATTACTATACGTAACAACAGTTTCTAAAATTCGCTTTATACTAGCAATATAACAATTTTCGAAACTCGCTTTGTATTATGGAATCAACAATTCATTTTGTATCACTGATACATCAACATATACAAGTAAATTATTGTATCACATATACATGATAAATTTAAGAATTCTTAATTACTATGTAATTTTTTTGAATTCTCATTATATTTGATAAATATAATGTAAAAAATTAACTGATTAATAGTTATTTCTAAAATAAATAAATTATTAACTCATTCAAATTTTAATGAATTTAAAATATCATTATTTTATAGACTAATTTTATCATGCCTATCGAATGTCATTCTTTAATAAATGTCCAAATTCAAGAAGAAAATATCTATATACACATGTACTTTTACCAAGTGACCAAGTGTCACGCCACCCACACTAACATACAGAGATCTGCCTCTATGTATATTTAGGGCTGCTAATTCTGCTTCCCACTTTGACTCCATACTGAATTAGGGTGCATTTATTATAAACTTTTCGGTTTTCTCATGTTTGATCTTAAAATATCTTTGTAGAAAATAAATTACGGGAAAATAATTCATAATGAAATGAGGATAAATAAGTATTAAAAGTTACATTTCAATTTCATTCTTTTATAGGTGATGAGTTCAATTATTTCACTTTGATTGATATTAATGAATAAAAAAGGGATTAATACAAAAAGACAACATTTTGATCACAATACTTTAGTGAATTTACCTTATTGTAAACCATAATGTGATGATTGATGAAATGCTTTGATGACATTAATTGTAATTGATTTGCTTGAGTTATTATATGTTTTTTGTGGTATGAAATTGCTTATTTGCATTGATTTTTGAGCACCGTGAAAAAACATGTGATGGCTATCGATGCGGAGGTAGTTTCCAATATTGATGCCGAAGTCATTCCGACAAGTGATATTGATGTCGAGGTCATTTCTAGCGAGTGTTATGGATGCTGAGGTCATTACCGACGAGTGATATTGATGCCGAGTTCATTACCGGGTAGTTCATGAATTATGGGTGGTTCCCGTGAGTTCTGATTGATATTGTGCATGATAAATCTTGAAATTTTATGTTCAGTGTACTTGATTAATGTGCTTTGATGAACTTGATAGTTGTGATTGATCTAGTTGACAGTTGTGATTATCATACTTGATACATTTTGGTTGTTGAACCGTGACTGTTAAGCCTTGTGAGCTGTGTATTGTGAAAAAGTTAGGTTGGACTGATTTCTATATAGGTTGTAGTTAGTTCGGTTGGGATGGAAGGAGTACTCGTTTACTAGCTAGTTTTGCTTTGTTTCTTTAGTTGCTTGTTGAGTACCGTGTTGTCTGGTACTCACTCCTTGCTTCTACACTTGCGTAGGTTCCGAGTCTGAGTCTGGTTCCGTGTGATTGCTCTTCTTCTTCTATACCCGAGGCTTGTCAAAGGACTTTGAGAGGTAGCTTCTTGTCGTCCCGACAGATCCTCTTTTTTCTTTATATTTATGCTTTGTTCTATTTGAGAAACAAAGACATCGAGACTTGTAATTATCTTTTATTTTCGCACTTTATGTAATAGTGCCTTGTACACGTGACAACCAAGTTTTTGGAGTTATAATAGAATGAATATGTTTTCCGCTCTCATATTATTATTCTTGCTTTACTTTCCGTATTTCTTTCGTTTCGTTGGATTAAGACTGACTTGTATTAATAGAAATAAACTAGTGTCATCACGTCCATTTTTGTATTGTGACACCTATCAAATATCATTCTTTTATATATGTCTAACTTAAGAAGAAAATACCTATAAATATATGTACTTTCTACCAAGTGTCCGAGTGTCACACCACCCACACTAATATACATAGATCTGACCCTGTGAGCATATTCAAAGATAAATACTTTGAATAAATACTTTGAATAATATTGATGACAATTTCAAATTAAAGTAATTATCTAAGGTAGTAGGGCTAGAAGAAATAGGGCCGGCTGGGTCAAAGTTACATAATTTGAAAATGTCTATACTTAGGGCTGCTAATTCTACTCTTCCCCTTTAACTCCGTACTTAATTTGATAAGGTTTCCTTACAACAAAGCTAGGCAAGAAGGCGAAGATCAAATATCGCAACTCAAGTTATTACGCGTTGATAGTATGGTGTCAAAGTTAGTTCATGTAATAGGAGTATTTACAGAGTTGTAATAGCTTCTATTCATTACTGAGATTGTAGTTGATGATGTTCTAGAGTTATTACTGAGTTGTAATAATTTCTAGATTGAAGAAAGTAGTTGTATGGGTGAGGTTTGTAACAAGAAGCGAGTTTGACTTTTTGGAAAGCGTAATTAGAACAGTTTGATTGAACGATTGAGTTGAAGTACTAGAGTTAGTCTTTTAGATCACTGACTTGTAAAAACATTGCTCATGGGAAGCTATTGGAGATTGGTGGTCGAAAGTTCGTGAGAAGTTATTGGAGATTGGTGGTCGAAAGCTTATACACTATAGGCCGTGATTTTTTACTCCATTGAGCAAAGAGTTTTCCATGATAAATTTATGTCTTACAAATTCCGCTGTTTACTGCGTTTTTGGGTAAAGTAGTTCTTTCACATTTGAAAATGTGAATGTTGTATATCAACTTTCTCATAAAGCCATTGAACACTTTTTTATGAGGGTGATATGAGAGAACATTAGAACTATTTTGCTTACTATCTCAGTATATATGCAGGTTTATTCAGTCAGAGACATACTTATTAAATGGTGAATGACCATACCTAAAAAATAGCATTTTTGTGTTGTAGTGTACTCCGTTTAGGGGTGTCAAATCCGCTAGGTTGAAAATGGAGATATTAAAATGAATTGAAATAAAAATCAGGTTGAGTCATGACCCGTGCAAGTTTACTTTGGGCTCAAATAAGTAGGGCTCAAATGGGCTAAAAATGAGTTGGGTCATGACCTGCCTAACTTGATCTACGAGTTAATAATATTGATGGTCACTCAATTATTAATTATTTTCACAGAAAGTCACTCAACTTTCATTTTCAACATAAAAGTCACTCAACTATGACTTCTTTGCACATAAAGTCACTCAACCTATTTAATTATTTTTTATCACTAAAATTTGTTGACATGAAATTTTTATTTTAACCAAATTTTAAGAACCAAATATATATTCATTTAAACCATTTAATGACCCGCCCATTCAACCTGACCCGCTAAAAATATAATATTGAATATTTTATTTTACCATTAATTCCCTAAATTATTATTATTATTATCTTTTTTTTAAAAAAGTTAATCAATCAATACAACTGGAACAATCTTACCTAACAGGCAACACATTACATTATTTTAAATTTGTGCAACTTAATTTAATGTCACAAACTCATGTATCAGTAGTAAATTAACTAGAGTTATGCTTGATATTATTATTTTTTGGTTCGATAGTTAATGGTAAAATAAAAA
>NW_006239677.1:15938-16588 GCF_000226075.1 Solanum tuberosum | reverse complement strand
ATTTTAGTGAAAAAAATAATTAAATAGGTTGAGTGACTTTCTGTGCAAAGAAGTCATAGTTGAATGACTTTTAAGTTGAAAATGAAAGTTGAGTGACTTTGCGTGAAAAGAGTTGATAGTTGAGATTGAATTCAATTCAACTTATTTTGAGCTCAACCCATAAAATTCTGAATGAGTTGAATGGGTTACCTTTGTTTGGACTCACTTTTTACACCCCTAACTCCTTTTATTAATTATATGTTTGGAAATTTAGAAGAAAAGATGTGTTGGTTTATTAGCATTTTAATATTAATATTTTGTATATTAATTTGTTAAAACTTAGTAGAGCCTTTCTGCCATGAAGATGGAATAGAGGACGTGGGAGTTACATGCATTTGTACCTCATTACTTAGTGGTCAATTAATGACCATAGGCATTATGCACTTTGCTGCTTTCTGTGAACGTTGGAAACTTGGCCGTTGTGCAAGTGCACGTTAGAGGCATTGGTTACCCCTCTCATTATTCCATTCTTTACTCCTCCATTATCCTTGTAACCTATGTAACTCCTAAAACCATTATCTTCACTATTTACTACACCATTATCTTCCTATTCATTGCTAGGAAGACTTCTTCTACTATAAATAGTGATGGTATTCATTTGGTTTGGGAGA
>NW_006239677.1:0-15796 GCF_000226075.1 Solanum tuberosum | reverse complement strand
AATTATCTATTTAATTTTGTCAATGTTGATCTACGTTTGATTCTAATTGGTTGGTTACCTCCACATTTAACATTAGAGAGGAGCCTTCTTGGAGGCTAAAGTTTCTTTTGGGTTATGATATATACATGTAGTGTCGTGCCAACCCCCACCATCACAGGTTAGTACAAGTTAGGCTACCAAATGCGTTATAATTATGTGCACATTGGTTTGGTTTTTGAAGATAAAGAGTAATGCATGCTGAACAATCCGAGCGTGATGGCGACTTTTTCATTGAGATATATGTATCTTCGACAAAAGTCTTTATTTATTATTGAACACGACTATAGTCGTGGTCCTAATAATACTACAATCATATTATTAAAACTTCATTTCATAGTTGATCCTTGCGTTACCAGAGAATACAACAAAATATATGATGAAGTTGTTACTCGACTAAGAATCAGCTGCCAAAAGGCCTCTGGTTGCCGCAATCAAGATTGTCACCAGGACTAACTCCAAGAATTCCGCAATACCTCCTGTGAAACCCAATTCGATCTTGTACCCTATTGTCATTACCACGACCACATTCTAAGCCACCATTGATGATGTTTGTGATGACACCAAATCCAGGAAGACGATTGGCTGCTCGGTCACCAGCAGATGGGTTCCATCTTCCAATGATGACATCGTGGCAAGAAGGCTTTGGTAATTGAGTGGTCATCCAGAACCAGAGAGCTGTCTTGAATGAGATGACTGGGTCTGTGGCTACTAAATCAGGATTGTTTAAAAGGTCCGCTCCAATGGCACTTCCACATGGCCCATAGTTGTAGTTGCTGTGTTTATTAATGTCAAAATACACGTAATTAGATACTACAAGTTCATCAAATTTAGTCGTAGCATAAATAGATTTATCTAGCTCCATAGCAATATAATGAAAATAATTGTTAATATATAGAAGCTTACTGCGAAATTTGGATTGGGCCTCGTCCGAAATATTTCCTTCCAGGTGCACAAGGCCATTGACTACTTGGTGAACAGTAGTCACCCGGGTTACCTTGTTCTCTAAGGAAACAGTAACCCCATGCGAATGGTCCATCAGGTGCCGAAGGCCATCCTCCTGTATTTATAAAAACGGGTACATAATCAATTATTATTACTAAAATTTTGACTCACAATGAAATTATAATTGTTCGATCTAAAATACCTGTAGTTTCATGGGAGGTTTGGGCAAAGAAAGCAGCAATTTCCCTTTTACGGGCATTGATATCACCGGTTGTACCAAAGCCAGAAAAAGACCTAGCAGCAGTGATAAAGGCATTGTAACTGTAGAAATTATTCTTTCCTTGACAAGAATTTTCGTTGCGATGCTTAAGCATTTGATCAAACATGGAATTTGAGATGACGCTTCCAAGGTCCCCACCAGTAACAGGACCAGGACCAGGGCCGCCACCAGGACACTGACTTTGACAATTACCAGAACCACAATGATCATTAGTGTTACCACACCAGCCGAATTTGCTGCAACAGAGTCCCGAGGCACAAAGTGCGCCTCCGCCTTGTGAACCACAATTCTGCGCTGAGGCAGCAGTCAGCAAAAGGAGAGAAAATAGTAAAGAAAAAGTAGTGAATTTAGAAGGCCTCATTTTGAATGTAGTAGTAAAATGTGATAGGGAAACAAGTGGTGAAGTGGAAGGTATTTATAGGCACTGAATTCTCTATTAGTGGTTGTGAGGGATCGCTGACTTTGTTGTGTTATAAAATGACAGTTCTCCGTCTTATCCAGAATTTAATTCAGTAGAGTACGTTGAAAGGTAAACGGCGGCTCTTACTTTGGTTATAAATTATTTATTAAAAATAATATTAAAAAAATTAAAATTGAATTGTTACTCTTTTCCTCCTAAATTAATTTCTCTCTTCGTTTTAATTTATATGACACATTTTAGATTTCGTAGTTCAAATAAGTCTTCTTTGACCGTAATTTTTTCATATATTTTGGATTGTCAATTATTGTAACTTATAGAGCATTTTACGTAGTTTACAAATATATAAATTTGATTTCAAAAAACATTGAAGATTTCATGCGTAAATATTCAATTAAGCTTAAATTATTTGACTTTCAAAAAACGAAATGTTTGACATAAATTGAGAGAGATGGAGTATCTCTTAAGCTTATTAAAGTCATCTTAAAATAATTTAGTTGATAATTATTTTCCACTGTATCCTTAGTGGCACGATATAAAGGAAAAAAAAAAAGGAAATAAATATACTTTTATTAAATTGAGTTTAACTTAATAAACTCTATTTTAAATTATTATATATTATTTTTCTTAATAGACATGAAAAATATTAAAATGACAATGAAATAGAACAGAGGCGATAATGGTCATAAAAGATATTGTTATTTGTACCCTTCGAGCGGGCCAGTGGTTTGTACTTTGAACTTTCACGTTGAAGGTTTCAAGTTTGAAATCTCTTACCAGCGAAAGCAAGAAGTTTGTCTTCTGGGTCGAGCTCGTCGCACCAAGCTTGCCTAGTGCGGATTACCTCTCCTATATGATTTGCGAGCTATTGCATAAGAGCGAGGATTTTACCCTGTGCGCACCCAAAGAATTTCCCTTGTTATAAAAAAAGAAGAAGATATTGTTATTTGTAGAACACATTAAAAATAAATTTTCTCTTACGGTATAAGAGAGAATTGAGCAATTAGGTATTTTTGTAAAAGAATATTAATTTTTTATTTTAATTTAGTTAGTGTATAAAAAAAATTATGGGACTCATTTAAGCTATACTCCCCCCTCACCGTTTATTTTTAATTGTTATGGTTTATCTATTTAGAGTCAAACTATAAGAACTTTGACTAACATTTTACGATATATTTTTCATCATATTGATATGGAAAAATTGCAATTTATAGCACTTTTCTTATAGTTTTTGAATATCTAAATTTTTTATTTAAAATATCGAATTAATGTAATCTAATTTAACTTTAAAAAGCATAACATGACAACTAATTATTTTTTTTAAAATTTTTTTTAATAGACATGAAAATATTAAAATGACAATGAAATAGAACAGAGGCGATATTAGTCATAAAAGATTTTTATCTTGTCAGATTTTTGTCTTTTTGTTATTGAATTTTTTTGAATAAAATATAACCTAGAACGTTACACTACGTTTATACTAGTTTTGTAAAAGTTCAAAAAAACATACTATTTTGGTGAATTGATTTTAATAATGACCTACTTTGATCAAAAGTTAATGGACTCACTCTACAAATAATTGTGAAAATTTCAGGAATCTGATTCCATAGTTGCTGGATTTTTTTCTCTTATTATTTATCTCCATGAAATGGTATCAATTAGCAACGATACACTTAATTAGATAAAAATAATGTATGTATTAACTCTGCATATTAATAATATTTTATTGGATACACTTTTTTATGTTATTTATAACCAATGTAAGTATTAAGTATATATTTTATTGTGTATTAAGGTGTATATTACTAATATTATAAATTTTTAGGTATTAGTAGTGCAAGAATTTTAATGCATGTATTAGCATGGTCAAACACCCCATTGCCCATTAAATTCTCTTTTACAAATCTTCCACTATAATTGTGAAGGGTTTGTAAATAAAGATTTTTATCCAAACCAAATGTATAAGAAATAATCTATGTATTATTAATGCAAACATTATCAATACATTCTATATATCATTGTTCTTATATACTCTACTATACGCTCTGTAAAAGTACTTAAAGTCGATACAAAAGTACCCACAAAACAAGTCAATCAACAATTGAGATAGCTAAAATTTGTTAGCCATGACTATACATAAGATATCAAAATAAGAAAATCTCTTTTAAAAATATTTACACAATTTCTCACGGATCAATATGAGTTGCATATAAGGTAAATGAGTTGAATTAAGCGAGTTAAAAAGGGATGAATTTAATAAAATAAAGGAAACTTTTCAAAATATTGATAATTTGAGGACTAATTAGGAAATACAGTGATCGTTTGAATAATTACCAAATATTCTCAATTCGCTCTGTACTAATGATACAACAATTTTTGAAATTCGCTTTGTATTACAGATTCATCGATTCACTCTATATCAGTAATACATCAACATTTACAAAGCAAGTTACTATATCAGAACGGATTGTTGTATTACTGATAGATACATGACAAATTTCAGAAACTCTCACTATACTTGGTAATTTTTTTAAACTCTTGCTATATTCGATAAATATAATGTAAAAAATTACTAGATTAGATAATTATTTTTAATTTAAATAGATCATTAACTCATTCAATTTTAAATGATTCGAACATATCATTATTTTATATGCTAATTTTATCACCTCTATCAAATGTCATTCTTTTATCTAAGTCTAGTGTACTTTTAACCAAGTGTCACACCACCCACACTAATATACATGGATCTGCCTCTATATACATATTCAAAGATGAGGACTTGATGATTTAGCAGCCTAGTTATAGATATTTTCAAATTAAAGTTATTATCTAAGGTAGTAGGCTAGAAGAAATAGGGTTGGCTGGGTCAATTATTCCATGTCAAAGTTATATAATTTGAATATGTCTATACTTAGGGCTGCTAATTCTACTCTTCCCCTTTAACTCCATACTAAATTTAGGGTGCGTTTATTATGAATTTTTCATTTTTTTCATGTTTGATTGATCAAATATTTTGTAAATTATCTTTGTAGAAAATAAGTTCAGAGGAAAATAACTTTCATAATAAAATTAAAATAAACAAGTATTATAAGTGCTTTTAAACATTCCACCACCGCCACTCCTAAACCCCCACACTCCACCCCATCCCACCCTTACAGAATTTTGCTCAATTATATATAAATACTTTTACACTAATATTTTTTCTTACTTATTTATCACACTGAAAATTACTAAGAAATTCACTTGTTATCGTGAAACATATTTTCCTTCGTACCAAACGCACCTACCTTTACCCTCGCATGCTCATCTCCTTTAACATTTTCCTTATTTTTGTTGTCATAATAAGTTATTTCTCTGATTCATTTGTAACTAAGTAAAAGAAAAAATCTGATTAGTATCAACTTGTTATAACTATATAATGTTTGAAGTTACATGTGAGACCCCTTTACGACTAATTAATAGGTCTCAATTATTGCTTAATAGTAATTCACTTTATTGTTGCAATAAACTTAGAATACAATGCTTTAGTTTCATTATTGCAATTGATTTTAAACATGACTTGAAATATTCTAACTGAAATAAATTTGGTATTAAGTATTAACAAGTAGTAACATATATGGTCAACAATTAACATATTCAGCGTAGTCTTACAAAGAAATTAGATTTGGAAAGAATTAGGATATATGCATACCTTGGAGAGGAATTTAGGAATTTGATTGAATGAGGGAGTTGGATAATTTTCTAAGGGTGAAGGGTTGTTATAGGGCTTAGAATTTGGGTCAAAATGACGTAGTATAGGTATTAAATTTATGGGAAAAGACCCAAATACCCTTTAAAAATAACAGTCGGAGGGGTCTTACGGTCCGTATAAACTTCTAAGGACCGTACTGGTCATCCATAGAATTGGTTACTGGGAACAAATTTCTGAATCGATTTCCACGAGAGACCTTTACGGTCCGTCTAACATTCTACGGACCGTAGACCCAACAATACGTAGAACCCATGAACCAAAAATCCTTTCCAAGTCTGAGACCACTTCCACGAACCACTATACGACCTGTCAACATTTTCATAGCCCGTCAAAACCTCTGTAGACCCAAAAGTCAAAATTTCCAACAGTCTGGAACCTCTTCTACGATCACTTCCTACGGACCGTCTTGATGGTTCGTAGGAAAACTTCAGAGACCCAAAAATAAAGAAATCCTTAAGGCCGTTTTCTACAACTCCCTTCTATGGACCGTAGAATCTTCTATGATCCATAAATAGGACCCGTAGACTTGGACCTGTAGTCAACTATGCAATCTTCCTTTTTCCGAGGTGTTACATTTTATTCCCTCAAAAGAATTTATAAATTAATACTTCCTCCGTTCTATATTAATTGTCATGTTTTGATTAATGAGATTTTTGAAATGACAAATTGTAATGACCAATCCATCATTATTTAAATACACCTTGTGCGGAGTCTCAAAGATTTTCAAATTTCGGTGCCCAATTGGAATTTTGGGGCACACAATGGAACTACTTAAATTTGAATTGATCCGAGCTGATGTCAGCCTGTCATAGCAGGATGCCTCGCGCTATGGCGGCACCGCTATACCCCCTGCAAGGCCGCTATAACGGGGCTGACGGAACAAACCCAAGATAAAACGAAGTTTTTTTTATTTTCCTCCCACTTTTATGGGACAAAATATGCAAGGGTTAGTCTAAAAATCCCCGCAAGCTACTTTAAGCTCGAAAGCAATGGATGAGAGGGATTTTCGGGTGAGCAAGAGTAAGTCCCGATGATTCCCGGCCAACGCTTGTCAGGATTCGCCCCAAGGAGCCGGAAGCTCACATTTAAAATTCTTCAGCAGTTGCTTGGTGCCTAGGTCGGTTAGGTTTTCTTTACTAAATATTTAGACTCGTAATTATCCATGTAGTGTCTTGTAGGATGTCGGGATATTTCATGCATAGGGGGTCTTGATCTGGCCCTCAAGTTGCATGATTCTTTGATTATTCTACCAGTATAGATTGTTTGTACTGATACTACTCTCGCTATACCACTTGGTATAGTTTGGTTGCAGGATTCAATGATGTTTCATAGGTGAAGGCGATGATGATCTCCAAAAGCTTCTACTCGTCTTTCCTTATTGTGAGAGCGACAACATATTTTCTTTTGTACCTTGTATCTCTTTAGTTGCTCTTGTACCTGTTTTAGACTAGTTTCTTAGGAGGTTTTTTCAGTCGTTTGTAAAAGATGATCGAGTTTCATGGTGATTTTAAAACATTAAAGAGTTTTTCTTATGTTTTATTTAATTTCCATATTATCCGTTTTAAAATTGGGTGATAAGGGTTCTCCTATCTAGGTGTTAGAGTAGGTGCCACGACCCGGTAGGTTGGGCCATGCCATTAATTTAATATTTTAAAATTGTAATTTAGTTAATGAAAAATTATAGAAAAATATAATAAGTTGTAATTCTTCTCATAAATAAATATGTTGAAAAATGTAGAACACATTATTAACAGGCAAGAACAAGAACTTGGAAAAGAAACAGAGAGAGATTAGTTTTTCTTCGACCAATTTTAAAAAGTGATTGGGCTTCGATGTGATTAGTAGTTCTTCTAAGAATATTGGATGGGGCTTTATCCTTAGGGTTTACAATAAATGTTTTGTGTTATTTATCCTTAGGTTTTACAATAAATGTTTTGTGTTATTTATCATTTAAGAAAATTAAGTAATTCGTCCCCGCACCGATAGACTACTAACTATAAAATTTTAATATGTTCACCAATCTTTAATTCGATATCCTAAAACCAATATGTAGAGGTGTCAATGATTTCTAGATCGACTTAAGGATCATACTATTACTAACTCGGAATCAGTTAGAATAAATCAAGTTAAGCATGCACACTCTCCTTTTGAGTTCCTAGCTAATTAATTTACTAAGTTGAAGTCAAGTCAAAAACATCGACTCTATTATGCGTTTAATTGGCCTAAATGATCACATGAAAGTTAAATGAATTCACGAGGAGATTTTAAGCACGAAGGTTTTTACTATCGTATACTATATGCATCCAGAGTTCATATAATGACATATTATTTGCATCCACTGGGAGCTATAATCAAAATGAATGAGTCCTATCTGCAAATATATATATATATATATACTATTGCTAGCAGTTGGTTGGATTAGCATTTATGCATATGCACCTATACAAAGTTGAGTGTTTTGAGTTCAGTTGTTTGCCCGTTGTGGCTAGCAATATTTTAGTTTAAGATAGTATCTCTTGTTGTTCATCTTGCATTCCTAAGATACTTAGAACAAAATTTTGAAGAACTTGATTAGAAACAACAAAGTTTAAAGAGTATTTTCAAAATTGGAAAATTAAAACTAGTAGAGAAAATAGAATCAAAAATAGATTAGAAACAATATAAAAATATTTTTCTCAAAGAAAGAAAATCGAGCCCACTAAGTGCACAGTGTCCCCTTAAGGAAATTATTCCCCTCAAGTACTCGAGGTAAATGGAATATATATATCCTCCCAGGATAGAACGATCTTACTCAACGGTGTATCGGTACCTAAAATCACGATGTCAGCGAACCACTCAACGGCAGTAAGTACACTTAGAATACTAGATTTAGTAGTAGTAGAAGTCCAGAAAAATTAATCCTCTTAAAATGAGAGGAAATCCCTCAATTTATTGAAAACAAAGGGTAGCATGAAAATGTTCTTATTGTGCCTTACCAGAAAGGTTACAACCCTTTGAAAAAGTCTCAATCATTCGGAAAGGTCACAATCTTTCATAAAAGTCACAACTTTTCATAAAAGTCGCAACTCTTCGTAAAAGTCGCAACTTTTCTTTTCATCAAACTCACAACTCTTCATAAAAGTCGCAACTCTTCATTTTCCATTCACACCTTTTAAAACACAACAATCCCCCGCATGAATGGGAATGACTCCAAGACAAAGAAACAGACAAGTATGTGTACTTTACAAGAAAGAATTAATTGCATCTGGATAAGTAGGTTTCCCTTTGAACTTTCCGTAGTGAACATATGTCGGATATACTCGATCAATCGATAGATTTGATATCTTTGAACCGTCAAGCTTTGGTGTATACCTAGACAATCATATGTCACAATCAACCCTTTCCATTTATTGTTCTTACGGTTGTGTTCGTTTCAGCCATGAACACCTCTTGGTTTCATGAGTGTATAGAGAGATGGGCTTTTGCAATCATCCTCTTTGAAGCGGCTTACACTTCAGACTCACATAGGTGATTTCTAACTATGTTATCACGTAGATACACTATTTGGTCAAATCTGTCAAACTAGGCAAATCATTAAAAACTTTAAGCTTTATTAACTCATTAACAAGCCTTAATGTTAGATCCTTGTTCCTGAGCATTGTCTTCATCATGAGAATGGATTGAGTTGGTTGACAATGCCGAACAGTCAGTTACAACTTTGTTTTTCTCCTTGAACCTAGCTCTTGGGATCTCTAATATGCTAGGTAGAGTTACCGCCATGATGACTTGTCCTAAGCCGTAAATTCATTCCCTTAGATGATCTTTCAATTTTCTTTCTAGTTAGGCCTTTTTGTAAGTGGATCCGACACATTATCCTTTGACTTTACATAGTCAATTATGATAATTTCACTAGAGAGTAGTTTTCTAACACTATTATGTCTATGTCTTATATGACGAGACTTTCCGTTATACATCATGCTCCATGCCCTACCTATTGCATCTTGACTATCAAAGTGTATGCATACTGATGCCAAAGGTTTGGGTCAAAAAAGAATATCTATCAAGAAATTTTGGAGTCATTCAACTTATTCACCAGTCTTATCTAGAGTACCTAGCTCAGAGATCATTGTAGAGTTAGTGATACATGTCTTTTTTTTGGAAGATTTCCAAAAAACTGCTCCTCCACAAGGAGTAAATACATATCCACTCGTGGATTTTACTTCATTTGATCCTGGTGATTCAATTTGCATCATTATATCCTTTCAATACTGCTGAATATTATTATAATGCAAGACATAGTTTTGAGTATGTTTTAAATACGTACCCCAAAACTCTTTTATTGTCATCCAATGAGTTCGATTGGGATCACTCGTGAACCGACTCAGTTCATTAACAACACATGTTATATCTGATAGCTCACACTTCGTGATATACATCATATTTCCCAAAACTCTAGCACAATCCAATTGTGAGTCACTTTCGCCTTCACTCTTTTGAAATGCAAAACTCACATTTATTGGAGTCTTGACAATATTGAAATCCAAATATTTGAACTAGTCAAATACTTTTTCAATTTAATGAGACCGTGACAATGCTAAGCCTTATGGAGTTCTAAGAATTCGATTACCTTAGATCGCATCAGCAACTCCAAGATCTTTCATATCAAACTTGCTTTCTAGCAAACATTTAGTAGTATTTATGTCATTAGTGTCTCTACGGATGATCAACATGTCATCAATATACAAACAAACAATGACCTTGTGATTTTAATGTAAACACATTTATCACTTCCATCATTCTTAAATCTATTTGCAAACATGGTTTGGTCAAATTTCTTATGTCATTGTTTGGTGCTTGTTTTAGTCCATAAAGTGACTTAACAAGTTCGCACACTTTCTTTTCTTTACCACGAACCACAAAATCCTCGAGTTGTTCCATGTAAATTTCTTCCTCCAATTCTCTATTTAAGAAAGTTATTTTCACATTCATTTGATGAATTTGGAGGTCATATACCACAACTAACACAATTAACATCCAAATGAATGTGATTCTAGTTACTGGCGAGTATGTGTCGAAAAGATCAAGACCTTATTTTTGTCTAAAGCCTTTGACAAAAAGTCTTGCTTTATATTTGTTAGCAGTTCCATCGACTTTCATTTTCTTACTGAAAATTCACTTTGAACCCAAAGGTTTATTTTCTGGAGGAAGATCAACCAACTTCCAATAGGATTGCTCAAGATTGAACCAATATCACTATTGACACCATCTTTTCAAAAGGATGAGTCCACATAAGACATAAGAAATGTTACAAAATCAGATCCGAAGGTAGTAGACATCCTTTGACATTTACTACGCGTTTGAATCTCTTTATTAAGTACATTATCCTTTTGTTCTTTCCAAAGTCTTTTAGACCTTTCACTAGACTACTCAAGTCTAATTTTACAGTCCACAGTTCTTAGGTCCTATTTTAATCCTTTTAAGAATAGGAACTTGAACTTTGACTAGACACCCCCACACTTTGAAATATTTCAAGTTGGATTTCCTTCCTTTCCATTTCTCATATGGAATAGATTGTGTTCTGAACAAACAAAATTGCTTTCTTTCTGAAAAGATGAAACATTTTGTTGTTTCCTTTTGCAGTAAGGATAGTTCCTCCACATAAGTTTTGTGGTAAACTTGAACTTATAAGTAATGCATCCATCATTTCCTTCAAAGTTCAATTTTTTTTCCATTCTGCAACTTTATTAGATTTAGGTGAATAGGACAATAGTTTGATGGATAAATCCATTTTCCAAACATATTTCTACAAAAGGAGATTTATATTCTCTATCCCTATCACTTCTCTTATCTTTTTCCCAACTGATTTCAACTTCAATTTTATATTGTCTAGACGTTTCTATTGTTTCATCCTTACCATTCAACAAATAGACATAACCGTATCAAATGCAATTGTCAATAAAAGTTATGAGATACTTTTTTTCCACCACGAGATGGTGTTGACTTCATATCACAAATGTCAGTGTAAATCAACTCTAAGAAATTAGAATTCCTTTCGACAGAATTTATAAGAATGCTCAGCATACTTAGATTTCACACAAACTTGAATACATGTTGTATTCATTATATGACGAATACAATTGATATATATATATGTGTGTGTGTGTGTGTTTGTGTGAAATTGTGAGTTGTTCCAGTTAGAGCTATAACTTTGAGCTTCAAGTTCCTTTGAGTTTGTCCTCTATCACTAACTCCTTCCCTTTCCCCACAAACATAAGTTGTGAGACAGAGAAGAAAACGTCCTTCGATTTTCTTCAAAATAATTAATATGAAAAAAGTTTCAAACATCCTTCTTGAACTTTGAACAATTCAATTATTTTGAACTATGAAAAAAGTCTCAAAAATTCAGTTAATCTAGAATAGAGGGAGTATTAGAGTGTAGTAATATATCAGGCCTACCACAAAAGCTTATTCTCCATATTAGACTTTTAATGAGGCAAGGACATATTCATGTTAATCACTGCTATAGAGAAGCTAGCTTTGTCACTGATAAACTAGCTAACATTAAAGAGGAGCCTTCTTGGAGGCTAAGGTTTATATCATCTTTTGTGTTATTTATGTAGTATACATGTAGGGGTCGTGCAAAACCCCCCACCATCACAAGTTAGTATAGCTAGCATTGATTTGGTTTTTGAAGTTGTACAAGTAATTATAAGGCCGTTACCATATGAATTATAACTACGTGGACATTGATTTGAATTTTGAAGGGAAAGAGTAATGCTTGTGGAAAAATCCGAGGTTGATGGCGACTTCATTGAGATATATGTATCTTGGATAAAAGTCTTTATTTATTATTGAACACGACTATATATAGTCGTGGTACTAATCAGACTACAATCATATTATTAAAACTTTATTTTATAGTTGATCCTTGCATTTTGCGAGAATACAACAAAACATATAATGAAGTTGTTACATAGAATCAGCTGCCAAAAGGCCTCTGGTTGCCGCAATCAAGATTGTCACCCGGACTAACTCCAAGAATTTCGCAATACCTCCTGTAAAACCCAATTCGATCTTGTACCATGTTGTCATTACCACGACCACATTCTAAGCCACCATTGATGATGTTTGCGATGACACCAAATCCAGGAAGACGATTGGCTGCTCGGTCACCGGCGGATGGGTTCCATCTTCCAATGATGACATCGTGGCAAGAAGGTTTTGGTGATTGAGTGGTCATCCAGAATAAGAGAGATGTCTTGAATGAGATGACTGGGTCTGTGGCTACTAAATCTGGATTGTTTAAAAGGTCCGCTCCGATGGCTCTTGTACATGGCCCAGCACTGTGTTTATTAATGTCAAAATACACGTAATTAGACACTACAAGTTCATCAAATTTAATCGTAGCATAAATAAATTTATCTAGCTCCATGACAATATAATGAAAATAATTGTTACTCCCTCTATCCCAATTTATATGACACATTTCAGATTTCGAGATTCAAACAAATTTATCTTTGATAGTAAATTCTTCATATATCTTCTAAATATTTTGAATTATCAATTATTGAGACTTAGAGTACTTTTTATGTAATTTACAAATATATAAATTTCATTTTTAAAAAATTGAAGATTCCATGAGCAAATTCTTGGTCAAACTTAAATTGTTTGACCCTCAAAAAGCAAAATGTGTCACATAAATTGAAACAGAGAGAATAATATATAGGAGCTTACTGTGTAATTGGGAATGGGCCTCGTTTCCTTCCAGGTGGACATGAAGGCCATTGACCCCTTGCTGAATAGTAGTCACCCGGGTTACCTTGTTCTGTAAGGAAACAGTAACCCCATGAGAATGGTCCATCAGATCCTCCTATATATATAAAAACGGGTACATAATCAATTATTATTACTAAAATTTTGACTCACAATGAAATTATAATTGTTCGATCTAAATATTAACATACCAGTAGTGTTTTGGGAGGTTTGGGCAAAGAAAGCAGCAATTTCCCTTTTACGGGTATTGGAATCACCAGTTGTACCAAAGCCAGGAAAAGACCTAGCAGCAGTGATAAAGGCATTGTAAGTGTAGACATTATTCTTTCCTTGACAAGAATTTTCGTTGCGAAGCTTAAGCATCTGATCAAACATGGAATTTGAGATGACGCTTCCAAGGTCCCCACCAGTAACAGGACCAGGACCAGGGCCGCCACCAGGACACTGGCTTTGACAATTGCCAGAACCACAATGGTCATTAGTGTTACCACACCAGCCGAATTTGCTGCAACAGAGTCCCGAGGCACAAAGTGCGCCTCCGGCCTGTGAACCACAATTCTGCGCCGAGGCAGCAGTCAGCAAAAGGAGAGAAAATAGTAAAGAAAAAGTAGTGAATTTAGAAGGCCTCATTATGAATGTAGTAGTAAAATGTGATGGGAAACAAAGTGGTAAAATGAAACGTATTTATAGGCAAGGAGGAAGATGACTGAATTCTCTATTTGTGGTTATGAGGCATCACTGAGTTTGTTGTGTTATAAAATATATTTCACTTTTTTATGATTTATACCCATAAGTTTTAAAAATTATTAAAACTAACCATAAATTTGTATTATAAGTCAATTGGATCTTCGTTGCAACAAATAACAAGTAGCGTCCATGACACTAGAGCAATGTGGTAGTTTGGAGTGAGTGCAACAAGCATCATTCCATACATCGTGAAGTAGACAAAACACATGACTTTGTTACCATGACCCGATTGTTCATCATTTTCATCAATAACCATATCATCATTGTCATATTCACTGAATATTTCATCACTACTTTGATGTTCACGTAAAAAAATATGTAATACAACGTAAACATTACTATGGAGGATGTTTTTATAAAAGATAAAAGTTTGGTGTAAAATTTCAATTTTCAAAAGATCCCAATTAATGAGATTTGGCCCAAATACTAGAAAAAACTAGTATTTGAGAATTTGGGATATTTGCCAAATAATGACAAATTGTATGAATAAACACTATTTGCCAAAAAATTTCCCAAATATTATTTGGGAAATCTATGGCCAAACGGGCCCTAAAAGAGCCAGGGCGGCTTTGGACGTTATTCCAGACTTTTCTCTACATAATTTAGACTGGAGACTATCATTAGCAAAAAATACATATAATACAGAAAAGATAGCGGAATTTGAGTATGATGAATTGATGATCATAAAAACTGGATTTTGATTTTTTAAATATTAAACTTGCCTATTCAATAAAAACTGTACTACAAATTGTAATTTTCATAGTTAGAGTAAATTTAATTTGTAGTGGAAAACTATGTAACTCGTTGAATAGCAATATAAAAGGGGAAAAAAAGAACGTGAACAAAATTCTTGTGATTAAAAATAAATCTGTAAGCATATTAGAACGAAAGCATTTTAATATGCATTTTCTTGGTTGTCATAATTCCAAATACTACCAAAATTTGTGGCGAAATGAATAAAATTTGTGTTGGACGTAAAATTTACAGATCACGCGTTTTACTGATTTAGTATAAATTTCATAGTTAACATAAAAAACAAATATTACCAAATTCTATATCCTTTCAAATTGATTGATCTTTAATTTTTATCCTTTAAATAGGTTGATATTTAATTTTTGCCCTTAAACAGTTAAATTTATGCCTAGTAGAACATATTTTTTTTAGAAATTAAAGTCATGTCGGCCATATATTATGTTCTTTATCGACGCTCGATGGTCTATGGGGTGTCAAATTGGGGGATTGATTGAAATTGGACATGTACAAAATAAGTTGTGTTAATAAATAAGTAGATTATTGATCAAATTAAAAGTTACTTGGCCAGAAACAGATTGGAATGCAATGACTTAAAGATCGAGTCATAAGCCAATCCATCCAATTTTTACTAAGTTTTAAATTTGTTGTAGGTTTTTCTTATATGTTTTTTTTTGAGTACCTAATAATTTTTTAATATATATTATGATTATAATCTATCAAATATAAAAAATAAAAAATATGTAGACAAAGTTTCTCATGAGTTAATAAGAGTTGTATATCAATAGTTTGTGCCTAATTAGTAAATACAATGATAGTTTAGATATTATTGTATCACATATACATGATAAATTTAAGAATTCTTAATTACTATGTAATTTTTTTGAATTCTCATTATATTTGATAAATATAATGTAAAAAATTTAACTGATTAATAGTTATTCCTCAATAAATAAATTATTAACTCATTCAAATTTTAATGAATTTAAATATCATTATTTTATAGACTAATTTTATCATGCCTATCGAATGTCATTCTTTAATAAATGTCCAACTTCAAGATGAAAATATCTATACACACATGTACTTTTACCAAGTGACCAAGTGTCACGCC
>NW_006239676.1:130150-140557 GCF_000226075.1 Solanum tuberosum | reverse complement strand
CCCTATTTATAGAAAACAAATCCTAAATTAAAAGGGAAACAAATTAAGGAAAGTTTTGTTCAGGTACGCGTTTTTGATCCACGAGACTGACTTACGGACCGTCAATAGATCTACAGTCCATAAGTCCCTTCCGTCACTCGGGACTTAGAAAATATTTCAGCATCCAACAATCAGCATCTCTGAAGCAAACGACGGATCACCAGTACGGACCATGGATCGACCTACGGTCCGTCAATCCCTTCCGTAGCTCCATACTTAGCATCTTCAAAAATCAGGTACTGGAACCCTCGCAGTCTCACTCTACGGATCAACAGTACGGTCCGTAGATCAATATACGGACCATCAATGGTCACCGTGGTTCCACACTTGGTCAGATTTCCCTGATTTGTCCTTAACACATTCCTGCTGATCTACGGTCATCACCTACGGACCGTGAATGGACTTACGGTCTGTAGATGACCTCCGTGGATACCTTTTTCTGCATTTCCTTCAGATATCTCTAAACTTCCGCACCTGAACACTTTTCCTGCAAAACTTGATAAAACATATAAAAACCAATATAAAAAGGCCCTAGACACACACAACTTGTAAGTGAAATGTATTAGAAATACCGTAAACTCACGGTATATCAATTATGGAGAGCATTACGAAATAAACTACCAACCAATGAAAATCTAGCAACATTTGGGGTGGAGCCTGTGAAGTGTTTCTGCTGTATGAAACAAGGGTGGGATGATGTCGATCACATTTTCAATCAAGGACATTTTGCAGCTCATATCTGGAAATTCTTTTCAAGTACTATTGGTGCTACTCTCCAGCAGTCCTCATTGAGCAGTAGGTTATTGCATTAGATTGACATGTAGGAAAAAACGAAGCACACAAGACTCTTATCCAAACACTCCCCATAGTGGTTTGTTGGAACTTATGGAAGAATAGATGCTCAGCTAAGTATGGGGGCAAGAACTCCAGCATCAGCAGAGTCAAGTTCATGGTCTTCAAAGACATCCTCTACCTGCTCAACTCTATTTTTCCATACATACAGTGGCCTCTAAAGTGGCCAGAAGTGGTCGACATGGTTGAAAGTTGTAAGCATGATGTTAAAGTCACTTCTGTACTATGGAAAACACCCCCTCTTAATAGGTACAAACTTAATATTGATGGCAGTGTATTGCACAATCCTATGAAGATTAGAGGGGGGGAATTCTGAGAGATGAACATGGAGATATCATTTATGCATTTGCTATACCTCTTCGTGAAGGGACCAATAATCAGGAAGAAATTCAAGCTGCCAACTATGGTCTAAATTGGTGTATTCAACATGGATATAAAAACATTATTCTAGAAGTGGACTCAGAACTCTTACCTACATGGTTATTGCAGACTTCAACTCCCCCTTGGAGGATTCAAAGGTCTGTACAGGAGCTCCAAATCCTTGCTAAGCAATGTGAATTCTTCCAATGTGTCCATACATACAGAGAAGCCAACAGTACCGCAAATTTCCTTTCTAAACAAAGTCACAGGCAAGATATCATTCAACAATACTACACTTGCAATCAATTACCAAATGCAGCAAGAGGTAGCTATATTCTGGAGAAAATGGGAGTTCAAAGTTTCAGAAGAAAGAAGTTGAAAAGGATTAAAAAACCTCCTTGACTTGCTTTTTTGTAATTTTCCTATATCCTTTTCAACTTAACTATGTCTTAGTTAGGTATAGCTGTTTTGAAAAGGATCTTTTATTTTAGTCTTTCCTTTGTAAGGAGAGAGTCTCCCTTATTTATGTTTTCCTAGTATCTTTGTATTGAGAGGAGTCCTCTCCTTAGGTGCTTAGCTCTAGGTTTACCTTTCTAGTAATGGGAATGAGTTCACTTGCCTTAGGAGGTAAGTTGACTTCTGAACCACCATAGGATCGGAGGTTAGGTTTATGTCCCCCTCCATGTATATTTTTGAATTTTATTTATGTTAAGGCCTGGGGGTGTTGCTAATCCCCTGACCCACCCAAGGGTCGTTAAAATAAAAAAACAAAAACAAAAAAAACCCTAAACCTTAAACCTTAAATCCTAAATCCTAAACTCAAAACCCTAAACCCTAAACCCTAATCTCGAAACCCAAAACACTAGACCCTAAACCTTAACCCTAACCCTAACCCCTAAACCTTAGACCCATAAACCCGAAACCCAAAACCATAAAACCTAAACCCTAACCCTAAACACTAACCCTAAATCCTAAACCCTAAACCCTAAACCTTAAACCCTAAATCCATTAACCCTAAACCCATTAACCCTAAACCATATCGCTTCCCCATCTCCCAATTTTTTTTCTCTCTAATTTCCCTATCTATGCGGAACTCTCTTTCAAAATCTACACAGTTGCTACAGTTCCAACGGCTAGTTCACTAGCTGGAATGGCGCGTGAGCCGCCGGTGAGCCTTTTCAGGCCGCCAGACCAAAGCCATCTGAGACGCTTTGAGGAGACGAACAAAACCCACTAAGAATCGCTATCTAATTCATCCTACAACTACACGAATTCATGAAACAATGAGGCGATGCATATCGCGAATTCTGAAAGGGAGTTGGACGGGATTCAAAAAATTATTTCCCCAAATCGCGAGAAGTTGATTCATAGAAAGTTGTTTAGAGGGAATGATTCTACTAATCAAGGGCTACACCATACTAAAAAATCGAGTGATTCCATCGTGCCAATTGAGAGAACTGATGAGGCAATTTCTGGGAATATTGGCGAAAAATCGCCAGACCTGCGCCTTAAATTCGTCCATCTTCCCACCAATTTCATGACGATTTGAACATTGGAGTTTACTCACCTGGTGAAGAGGTACATCTCACTGCAATCTCAAGTAAAATGGACTGTCAAATCACCGGCGATAAGAATTCTAGTGAGCAAGCAGCTGGAAAATTGAAAGGTGAAGGCGGCGCTGCTAGGGGAAATTATTCTATGGATGAGGAGGTCCACCATACCAACATATCCATCAATATAGCTCAAGAACACATCCAGGAGGAAATTTAGGCAGGATTAGTTACTTCTACAATCAATCAACACATTGAGTTAGAAGAACTCAATTGCAGAACTGAAGTAGAACAGCAAGGGACATATTCCCAAGATTACGCAGGTCCTAATGGTCAAGAACAGGACCAACAATCAATGGAACAACAAAAGATAGAGATGAAATCAAAGCAAAGAGATGCACGAAGGAGTCAGGACCAAAATGATTAACATGAAAATACAAAATCTACAACTTTGGAAGTGATTGAAGTTGAGAGTTCATCACATTTCTCATTTGGTATTAAACCAATGGATACAATGCCAAGCAATGGAGGACAACAAAATCAGGTAAGGCTATTACTTATACTAATGAAGGTGATCACGATCATATGCAGGAGCAGCATGCAATAAATAGCAATTCACAAAGTAAAAATCAGAGTGGAGATGGCACTCAAGCAGGTAAGTCTTCTCAATCTAATCCTTGTAGTGATGACCATATGAATATCAATGCAAAGGGGAAAAAAACTGTTATGCTGAATGATCAGGAACAGGACAGGGGAGACAATGAATCCCATCAGCAGGTTGATAGAAATCAAAGTAGTGGGAAAAATAAAGGTCAGTCTTAACTACCTAATCAGGGAGGGGATTATGAATATCATAACGAATTCCCTAAAATTTCCAGCAACTTTGATCGACCTACCAATTCCAATCAGAAGGTTCAGCTAGCAAATCATCCCAACCAATCCAAAAACCATAGCAATCTTAACGAGAATCAAAAAAACAAACAGGACCAGAGTACAGAGCCTTCTCCCTAAACAGTGGTACAAACGTTGGCTGCTAGACTTAGGCAGATTCATGCCACACATGCAACCTCTATAGAACTGGTCCCTCCCAGACATACTACTAAACAGGGTCAGCCTGCTGTGATTTATGATATGGATGACTTTATGAACAAATTGACTGTGGACTATAAATACACTCTTATAGGTAAATTTATTACCACCATGCCAAAAATAGAACTCATCAGGAAAAGTTTTATCCTACAAACTCATCTGAATGGGGGGGGTCAATATTGCTCATTATAATTCTAGGCATGTGTTTATTGATTTGGAGAATGAATTGGATTATAACACTGTATGGACTCAACAAAGAATGACAATTGAGGGCAAACTTATGATAATACAAGCCTGGACTCCTAATTTTAGAGCTGAAGAAGAAACACCCATTGTTCCTATATGGGTATTGCTGCCAGGATTACCATGGCACTGCTTCAAGAAAGAATTCATCACACTTTTACTAGAGTCTGTAGGCAAAGTTTTATATTTAGATACAGCTTCCATCAAAAGAACTAGAGCTAGTATGGCCAAGGTGAAAGTCCAAGTAGACCTCACAAAGGCTAGACCTAGACATGTGTGGATTGGTTTGGATGATGAAGATCTCACTATAGGGAGATGGCAACCTATTGAATATGAAATTATCCCTCCTTACTGTGCTTACTGCAAACATCAAGGTCACATGGTAGGTGATTGTAACTTCAAAATAATGGATGAGGACTTTAAGAGAAGGAAAGTGTTAGAGGAAGAAATGAAAAACATGAATAAAGGTGAACAGGGGCAACAAGGAAATGACCACAGGCACACTATGACAAAGGAACAGGAGAAGCAACAACACCAAAACACCAAGGAAGGAAACAATCAGCAGCAACTTGAGCAGTAAAACGAAGAAGAATGGCAAGCGTCAAGAAGAAGAAACAACAAACCTCACCACAGAACAAACTGTCAGAAGAGCAACCACAAATCATAGCTCAACAAACAGGTACAATGAATATTTCTAATCATAATTCTTTTACTAACCTTAACATGCAGGGAAACCAAATTGAAGATACTCAGGAGCATAGCAAAAATGAAGAAATAACACCATAAGGAGCACAAAGCAGGTCTAAGGCAGATCATAACCAAAAAACACAGGCCAAGCCAACAGGACACAAAGTAAATAACAAGAGCACAGGTATTGACTCAATGCTCCCAAGCCCCACAAACCCCACTATTGCATATCTTGATGGTGCTGTTGAAGTAGAAGGAGGGTTTGTTAGGGGATGTCAGGAGAAACAAACTAACAAGCAGGAAGGGGTAACTAAAGGGGGGAATTTGTCGCATGTTCTACATGAGGGTACACACTTTGAACATAGTCCAGACCTTAGAACTCCTGCTACCACTACAGACCACCATCACAGTCCTAATCAGCAACATGTACATCAACAAGAACATGCAGGGGTAAGGAATCAGGATACAATTCAAAATAACAGGGGAAAACAATAAGTGGTGGTAAGAACTACAGGTAAACAAAAAAAGGGAATTATGGCAAAAGATATGGGAGACAATGCAAGTACTAGCAACCATGAGAACACTCCCAAAAGTAAGAACAAACCTAGCAAAAAAAAAAGGGAAGTTGCAAAAAAGAAGACAGCACTTACTACAGGATAGTGATCAGGAGGGGGGACAACAAAGGAATGGGGAAGTCTGCAAGAAATTTATTATGGTTGATGATCAACAGGGCATGGATAATACTCCTCTACAGGCCCAATACATGAACCCCCCTCTTAATGTACCTCCTGATAAAAGGTCTGAAATGTGTCAAATGAACAAAGGTCCTATAATAGATGAATATGTTGTTGACAATTCAGAAGATGAACTTGATGTGGATAATCAATCCCTCAAGGACCCTGATGAGGATGATGAGACTAGTGAGTTACTGATTAGAGCTTTTAGTCCCCATCCTGAGAAAGGCCTTGAAGATGAGATTCAACAGGTGGCTAAAAGTCAGGGACTATCCCCCAGAGGGATACACCATGATAGATTCCAATTCAAAACTCAAGACATCAACATTGTCACTGCTGGCAGACCAAACACTAGACTTTTTACTTCCAGATCATCTCAATGATTAGTACAATTATTTGGAATGTAAGAGGGATCAACACCCAAGGGGTACTTGAAAAACTCAAAATGCTCAAAAAGATGCATCAACTATCTATTATTGCTATCTTTGAACCTTTTTCAGATACTACTCAAGTTCAAAATTTTAAAAACCAACTAGCTATGGAGCATGCTATGAGTAATTTCAATGGCAAAATTTGGCTTTTCTGGAATAGGGACATTGATTGTGTTGTATTAGAGGAGGATGAGCAGCACATTACTTGTGACCTTGGACACAATGAACTTCAAAACCAATTCACCATCACTTTTGTGTATGCCAAGTGTAAAGACCACCTCAGAAGATCTTTATGGGATAGAATGTTATACCAAGCTGCAGAAACTAACAAACCTTGGTGCTCTGTGGGTGACTATAATGTTATTACTTCTATTGAAGAGAAACTGGGAGGAGTTCCATACAACATGAGAAAGAGTCTTGAGTTCATTGTTGTAATTGAAGCTTGTGGCCTTATGGATTTAGGCTTCAGTGGCATAAATTTACTTGGTCCAATAAGAGGGGTATACAACACAGAATCTGGAAAAGGCTGGACAGAGCCTTAGTTAATGATGCTTGGTTGGAAAAAATGCCCCAAACTACTATCACTCACCTACCTTCTGTAGGGTCTGATTATTGTCCTCTACTGTTGGAGCTGAATGCAAAAGAAGAGGAACACATCAAATACTTTAAATTCCTTAACTACTGGGCTGACCATACTAATTTCCTTAACATTGTCAAAACTTGCTGGGAAAGGAATATAGAGGGTAACAACATGTGGAAATTTCATCAGAAGTTGAAAAGGTTGTCCAATACCCTTAGCTCTTGGTCCAGGAAGGAGTTTGGTGATATTTTTGGCAAAGTAAGGGAGTATTAGGAGAAGATTAGAATGGCTGAGGAGAATCTCATTCATGATCAAAAGGAGACCAACAGGACAACCCTTCATGAGCTGAATGCAGAATATATCAAGTTCTTGAAGTTGGAGGATTCCATCTAGAAACAGAAAACTCAACTTTAATGGTTCAAGGAGGGGAATGCTAACACTAAATACTTCCATTCCCTGATAAGAAGGAGAAGAAGAATATTGTTTATTCAAAAACTTATTGGAGATGATGGGGAGTGGTTGCAGGGAGAAGACAACATTGCATAGGCTACCTGTGATCATTTCCAGAATATCTTTACAGGGGACAGAAAGTTCATCAATGAGGAGGCCTTGGAATGTATTACTAGGATGGTCAATCAGGACCAGAATGATAGCCTCACTACCATGCCTACTCTGACAGAATTGAAAGATGTGGTGTTCTCTTTGAATCCTAACTCTGCAGCTGATCTGGATGGGATGAATGGTTATTTTTTTCAGAAATGGTGGCCTATTATCAAACATGATCTCCTTGGAGTCACTCAAGCATTCTTTTGTGGCCAAATGATTCCCAAATATTTTTCTCACTCATGTATTGTGCTTCTGCCTATGGTGAGCAACCCCAACAAACTCACTGAATTCAGGCCCATCAGTTTAAGCAACTTCACTAGTAAAATTATTTCTAAACTAGTAAGTTCTAGACTAGGTCCTATGCTACCTAATTTGGTTTCACTCAATCAATCTGGCTTTTTCAAAGGGAGAAGTATTGCTGAAAACATAATGCTGGCCCAAGAGATTATTCATCAGATTAAGAAACCTAACATTGGGAGCAATGTTATTATTAAGTTACATATGGCTAAAGCCTATGATAGGGTTTTTTGGTCCTATATTTGCTTGGTGTTGAGAAGAATGGGTTTTGAGGAAGCTTTTATTGATATGGTTTGGAGGATCATGGCTAACAATTGGTACTCTATTATTGTCAATGGCAAAAGACATGGCTTCTTTCAGTCCATTAGAGGCCTCAAGCAAGGGGATCCTTTATCTTCGGCCCTATTTACTTTAGGTGCAGAGGTCCTTTCTAGATCACTGAACAGGCTTCACAACAACCCTGAATATCATGGTTTCTTCATGGAACTCAGAGGTCCCCAAGTGAACCATTTCAGCTTTGCAGAAGATATCATTCTATTCACTTCTGGAAGATATAAAACCTTGAAGCTCATCATGCAGACTCTGAATTCCTATGAGGAGACATTAGGCAACTTGTTAACACACACAAGAGTCATTTTATGATTCATTCTTGTGCCTTCAACAGTACAAGAGACAGAATCAAGAGAATCACTGGTTTCAAGCAGAAAGAAGGACCTATCACCTACCTTGGTTGCCTCTTATTTGTTGGTAGGCCTAGAATTATTTATTTTTCTGATCTTATTAATAAGTTTTTGTGCAGAATCATAGGTTGGCAAACTAGATTATTAAGCAATGGGGGTAGAGCAATACTGATCAAGCATGTGTTGCAATCCCTACCTATACACCTCCTATCAGCAGTGACTCCTCCAGTTACTGTCCTTAAGTAGATACAAAGACTCATGGCTGATTTTTCTGGGGATGGAGGAATGAAAAGAAAAAATATCATTGGGCTTCTTGGAAAAACTTAAGCTTTCCTTATGATGAGGGAAGTGTTGGTTTGAGGAACCTCAAGGATGTGTGCATGGCCTTTCAATATAAGCAATGGTGAATTTTTAGATCCAAACAGACCCTTTGGGGAGAATTTTTGAGAGCCAAATATTGTCAAAGGTCTAATCCAATTAGCAAGAAATGGGATACATGAGAATCCTTGACTTGGAAACATTTTATGCACAACAAACACATAATTAAAAAACACATTCATTGGAAGCTCAAATCTGGCAATTGTTCCTTTTGGTGGGACAATTGGCTTGGTGTCGGACCACTTGCTCAATTTTTTGATAATAGTCATAGACTCAACAATATCACTGTGGCAGAACATTGGCATGAAGGACAATGGAATTGGAACATGCTCATTTAACAGGAACCTAGCAGTCAACTAGCTAACATCCTTGCCACAGAGCTCCACATCCAACAAGACCTACCAGACCAAGCAATCTGGAACCAAACATGGATGGAAACTTCAGCTGCTCATCTGCATGGAACAAGATTAGGGAGAAGAGGACCAAGACCATGTTCAATTCATTCAATTGGCATAAGAGTATCCCTTTTTACAATTATTTTCTTTTGTGGAGAATTTTACGTGTTAAGCTTCCAACTAACGATAAACTAACCAGTTTTGGCATTGAGCTAGCAAACTGTTTTTGTTGTTGTAGCAGGCCAGGTCTAGATACTATAGAACACACATTCAACATTGGACAATTTGCGACCTATGTGTGGAGAAGTTTTGCAGGAACAACAGGAATCTGCACAAATCACAGCTCCATTCCCTAACTCATCATGCAATGGTGGACAGCTAAGAGCAACAATGAAGCACATAGGTTGTTATTACAAGCTACACCAATATTCATTTGTTGGAACTTATAGAAGAATCAATGTGCTAGCAAGTATGGAGGCAAATCGTCCAATGTTAGTAGAGTCAAGTACGCAATCTACAAGGACAACTACAAACTCATGACTATAGCTTTCCCTCAAATTAAATGGCCTTCCAATTGGAAGGAACTATTTCAATTGGGGGAAACATATATCCATGAAACCAAAGTGACTCTTGTTAAATGGATAAAACCTCCGTACCAATGGGTCAAAATCAATACGGAAGGCAGCGCATTATGTAATCCAGACAGAATTGGAGCAGGAGGCATAATAAGGGGCCAAGCTGGAGAACTTTTGTTAGCATTTGCTGCTCCGTTGGGGGAAGGCACTAACAACCAAGTTGAAATTGGAGCAGCCATATTTGGCATGACCTGGTTAATTCAACTAGGATACAAGAGTGTCATTTTGAGTTAGATTCGCAGCTACTGGTGGACTGGATCACTTTCAAAGCCAAACCTCCATGGAGCATCAGGACACAAGTACAACAGCTTCAAGATCTCATCAGACAGACTCACAACTTTAGATACAAACATATATTCAGAGAAGCCAACTATGTTGTTGATTCCCTATCAAAACACAGTCACAAAATCGCAAGTCCACAAATATATTATAGCAACCAACAATTACCAAAGGAAGCAAGAGCATATTACCAACTAGACATGTTTGAGATGGAAAATTTTAGGAGAAGGGAGATCAAGAAGATCAAAGAGCCACCTTAAAGGTTGGTACAGCCTTTTCAACATAGCTATTGTCACGACCCGGGAGCACCCCCTAGTCGTAACCGGCGTACTCGACCTCGAAGAGGTCTAATACAAGCCTCTTAGCATTTATTCATCGCATAGACACTAAAACCATAAGGAATTTAAAACTTTCTTTACCAAAAAAACATTGCATAAAAAAAATAGCAAGAGGAAGACTTTCTAGACTTTATACATGATGTCTCAAAACCATCTAATACTTTAGAGTACAAAACTCGGGACCAATCCCATACACAACTTAAACAATACTTAAAAAGACATAAAAGAACATAT